>NW_026920359.1:0-17155 GCF_032062105.1 Saccostrea cuccullata | reverse complement strand
AATGGGGCAGTTTAGCAAATAATGAAAGATTGCATATTGTTCAGAACATTATTTTGAACATCTTTTGTTCAATATTGCTTATCAAAATATTTCTCCATTTCGAGATATAAAGCATCAAAGATTTAGCATTCTGGCCCCTTGTGGCCCCTAATTATGTACCATATGATATAAAAATCATTATATAAAGTTGTAGATGGTTGAGATGAACATCTTTGCTTCAGTAATGTATAACAAAATATTGACTTTAAAAGAGTTATTGAATAAAAACTGTTGGCCCCTTTCAGCCCTTAATTTGATGAGTCAGCACATTTTTCTTGATATCATATTAAAGATCTTGATATTTTGCACAAATGTTGTTCAGTATGTTTTAACAATATATTTATATTTTAAAAGATATGATACAAAATGTCTCAAAAAACCACTCGTAAAACGTGTCCTAAATTTTGACCCCTACCGAGCTTCCATACTAGGCACTTCCGGAAAATATCCTGACCCAGGTGCAAGATGGCAGCATGTCCTCTACCATCCCTCAAAATTTCAGCTTTCTAGCTTGAGCCATTTTTGAGTTCCATCACAGACAAGGAGGTCCTCCAAATTTTGATCAAAGGGCGATAACTCCCGACCGGAAGTGAATTTCCAAAAAATAATTTGCCGGAATTAACTTCAGATGACAACGCATCGACTGTGAAAATTTGAAGCAAATCGAACGAGCCATCTCCGAGAAATCCTCTGCACAAATTTTGTAAGAAGAAAAAAGAATAAAAATAATAATAATAATAATAATAATAATAATAATAAAGGTAAAAAAGAAACCGAAGAATAATAGAAGGGTCTTCCGCTGAAGACGGAAGACCCTAATAAAGGTAAAAAAGAAACCGAAGAATAATAGAAGGGTCTTCCGCTGAAGACGGAAGACCCTAATAATAATAAGAAACCGAGTAAAAACAATATGTTCCCAAACTCCGTTTGGGGAACATAATAATAAGAAACAGAGTAAAAACAATATGTTCCCCAACTTCGTTTGGGGAACATAATAAGAAACAGAGTAAAAACAATATGTTCCCCAACTTCGTTTGGGGAACATAATAACTAGTGCTAATTGTAACGGGGACCGTTACAGATGTTCCCCAAACGCTCCCCAACTCCCTTTTGGTGCCATATTCCCTGGAAGCTTCATTAAATAAGACAAACTCGATGCATTTGAGACTTAAAAACGTTTACCCAGAAGTGTACAAAGTTCATCAAATTTTAGCATTGCACGCGTGCGCATGTAAATGCATGTGCGTAAAGACCATATCATCTTGTCTACACAATCTATATATTTTAATATACTTAATATTAAAGTATTTAATCCAAAAGTATTAAAAAGATACGCTCATTCAATTGTTTTTTTTGATTTTGCTCATTTCACGTGCACGCACGTGCATACATGAGGATGGTGACCATACCTTCTTGTAGATGTCCGTTACATCTATCTATGTTCTAAATCCCACCCATTTGGTTGAAAACCAAGGGAGTTATAGCTGTTTAAAGTTTCAGCCAATCAGATTGCAGTGCACGTACATGCACGTGTATGCATGTGCATGGTGACCATATTTTCCTGTAGTAGTCCAGTATATCTATCTATGTTCCAAATCCCATCCTGTTTGGTTGAAAATCAAGGAAGTTATAGCTATTTAAAGTTTAAGCCAATCAGATTGCAGCACACGTGCATGCACGTGTTTTCATGATAATTGCTATATATCATGTTGTAGGATATCCTTATGCATGGCTATTTTCAAAATTTCAAAGGATTTCGTCAAAAAACAAGAAAGATATTGAGACTTTAGTTTCAGTCAATCAGAGCAAAGCGCACGTGCATGCGCGTGAGATCTTGCTATTTTGACCATGTCATAATGTCTATGCTACTAATATATCCTTATATTATAAGTTTCAAAGCATTTCATCAAAAATTTAAAAAGTTACGCCTATATCAATTAAATTGGTCATTACACATGTTGCACGTGCACGCTCTTGCAAGCACGTGCGCGCAAAATGACCTTCGTTCCGCAAATCTACATAACATGTCTACTGACCCTAAAACATTTCACCTTAGTCGGATGTATAGTTTACGAGATCATTCCCGGACAAAAAAGTACCCAGGAATAAGAAGAAAAATAATAATAATAACTAGATACGATCTCGTTGCGAGCAACGAGAGGTCTTCCGTCCGTTTTAGGAAAAGAAACCCACGTAAAATCGAGCTGAAAAGAGATTCAAAATTTTGGTCACAAGGAGGATTGAAACCATGTCGCCAACGTGAATGCGCTTTTTTTTTTACTTTTATATCCCCAACGCGCTAACAATTAAGCTATTGGGAGTACTGCTCTAAATATACTTGTGTATACCACGGTACTTTTGCAACAGTCTGTCTAAGAATTATAAAAAGCATTCATAATTTCGCGCCAAACGCCACGAGTAAATATTCGCGCCTTTTCTTTGGACTGATCTATTAGATAGGTATGATAGCATCAATTAAATTTTAAAAATAAAACATTCTTAGCGCCTTTATTTTATTTCGACGTTAAAAAAGTATATGTAACACATTATACACATTACATATCGTATCTAGCCCAGTTACACTAAAGCAGTGAAACGGAAATTAAGTTTTAAGATTGACACTCAGTTGCAACGTACTACTGTAACGTGTCGGATCTGAGCGGTCAGTAGGTCCGTGCTCGGATTACCGAGTTTTACTAGGGATATGATTGAATGCAATATATACAGATAATAATATGACACCTGCCTGGTGTCTTTAAATCAAATGACCTAAGTGCTTTGTATAATTATATATCTTCAGTTAATACCGGCACCTGCCTTGTGCCATCTGATAATTGCCTCACTATACTCGTATAACTGACTATATAAGTCAACATCTATCTGCCTGGTGCCTCTTGATATAGCCTTTAACACCTGCCTGGTGTATTACTGCTTACCAAGCTGCCTATATAACTCTAGCCAAGTGGCTACAATATACTTACACAGTATGATTTAACTTTGTAAGAGCTTCTCTGTCCTAATGACAAACCTACAGCTAATGTCACGCAACTATATTTTAACTAGTCACTAACTACAGCAACTTTGCACAATCCATGATTTGATCGTTACACCAATTGGATTCTGTACCAAAGTGAAGACACAAGCCAGTTGCCTGTACTGCCTCCTTGTACCTCAACTTAATCAATGATCATAAGTTATCAGATATCATATTGATAAAATACAACAGACTGCCTTTCTTTTGGCAACACTATTATTCTTTTCTAACAGAACATCATTTATCAATAATACTTGTATAATTCTTTTGTCAAATGACCAATTAATTACAATATTTTTATTGATTAGCTATTATAATATAAACAAGTAACGGGACGTAACTCCTCCAACCATTTCACTACTACGTGAGAGTCGAAGTAGTTTTTTACATTTCATGTATCCTTATGTCAGAATCGTTTAATCAAACGCTCAGCTGCCTCCATAAACCCCTACTCGCGAAATGGCGGAGTTGACAGAGGCAGCCGCCATCTTGGGCCCGCTTCAGATTTTCAAATATTAATATCTAGAGTTCAGATTAACCAATAATCAAACAACTTATATAGTAAGCATCAATAGAAAGGTCTCTTTTAATATTCCAAAAATAATTAAAAAATAATGGAAAACAAAAAAGTTAGAAAATACGCTTTTTTTAATTCGCTTGTCCTAACGACAGGAAGTACTGACGACGAACGAAAGGTCGCGTCCTGGATAGCATATATCACGATCTATAATCCCTGAAAGTTTCACATTTATATCTTCTACCGTTCTTGAGATTAACCGTAGACAAAATGTCATTTTAAAATCAGGAAATGTCCCGTAACTTGGCACCAGATAAGAATTTTCAAAAAATCTCACGGAAAAAATAACTTCAGATAACAGTACATAATATCTGTATATTTCATGAAAATCCACCCAGTAGTCTTCGAGAAATCGCGTGCACAAAATTTGGTGTACGGAAAAATTAGAATAATAGGAAGTAGTAACAATAGAATCACTATAAGGTCTTCCGTGAATAAGAAGAAGAAACAATAGAATCACTATAAGGTCTTCCGTGAAGACGGAAGACCTTAATAACTAGTTCTAATTGTAACGGGGACCGTTACCGATGTTCCCCAAACGCTCCCCAACTCCCTTCTTGTTCCATTTCCCTGTAAGACTTTTTTTAAAAATATGCTCAGTATCAAACGATTTCATCAAAGAATTATCAAAACTACAATGATATCAACTATATCCCATTTGACGTATTGCACGCGCACGCACTTGCATGCACATGCAAGATTATCAAGGCATGTTGTTAAAATCATTAACCTATCTTTATATCGTGAGAATCAATCAAAATATCATAAAAATATAAATGTTACCATTTTTCAAATATATTGGTGATTTAGCGTATTGTGCACGCGCATGTGCATGCATGCATGTCCTTGCATTTAAATTTGATAGAAGCATAGTGTAGAAATCAATTATACCTATTCATATTCTGAATTTCATCCCGTTTCGTTGAGAACTTAGAAAGTTACAGACATTTAAAGTTTCAGCCAATCAGATTGCAGCACACGTGCATGCGCATGTTTTTATGATTATTCTTATATATCATGCTGTAGATCTTTATAGAGTATGAATATGTTCAAAATTTCAAAGGATTTTGTCGGAAAACAAGAAAGATATTGATACTTTTGTTTCAGCCAATCAGAGCAAAGTGCACGCGCATGCGCGTGAGATCTTGCTATTTTGACCATGTTATAATGTCTGTACTACTTATATATCCTCATTTTATGAGTTTTAAAGCATTTCATCAAGAAATAGAAAAGTTGCGGCTATATCTATTATATTAGTCATTTTACGTGTTGCACGTGCGCGCTCTTGCAAGCACGTGCGCGAGGAACATGTCATCATGCCTATACAACTAATATATACTTATATTATGAGTTTCAAAGCAAAAAGTCAATAAATAGAAAAGTTACGGTTATATCTATTATATTGGTGATTTCACGTGTTGCACGTGCACGCTCTTGCAAGCACGTGCGCGGAAAATGACCTTGATTCCGCAAATCTACATAACATGTCTACTAACCCTAAAAAGGTTTTACCTACTTCGGGTGAACAGTTTACAAGATCCCTCGCGGACAAAAAAGTACCCAGGAAGAAGAAGAAAAATAATAATAATAATAAGAAACAGAGTAAAAACAATATGTTCCCCAACTTCATTTGGGGAACATAATAAGAAACAGAGTACAAACAATATGTTCCCCAACTTCGTTTGGGGAACATAATAACATAGGAACTTAAAATTGTTGTTGATACGATCAGACGACTTATGCCCCACCTCTGTGCCGTGAGAGAACATTTAATTGGCTATTTACTACACCATTTGACATTCGGCTGCATTTCTATCATATGTATATTTCAACAGTGAAGGGAAGCTGTGTAAATTTCAGAAGCTAACTAGTGCCAATTGTAACGGGGACCGTTACAGATGTTCCCCAAACGCTCCCCAACTCCCGTTTGGTGCCATATTCGCTGTAAGCTTTATTAAATAAGACACACTCTATGCATTTGAGACTTTAACAACATTTACCCAGAAGTGTACCAATTTCATTCAAATTTTAGCATTGCACGCGTGCGCATGTGAATGCACGTGCGTAATGACCATATAATCTTGTCTTCACAATCTATAGATTTTAATATACTAAATATCAAAGTATTTAATCCAAACGTATTAAAAAATACGCTAATTCAAGTGTATTTTTGATTTAACTCATTTCACGTGCACGCACGTGCTCACATGAGCATGGCGACCATACTTTCTTGTAGAAGTCCATTACATCTATCTATGTTCTAAATCCCACCCCGTTTGGTTGAAAACCAAGGGAGTTATAGCTGTGCAAAGTTTCAGCCAATCAGATTGCAGCGCACGTACATGCACGTGTATGCATGTGCATGGTGACCATGTCTTCTTGTAGAAGTCCATGTTTCTACCCTTGTTCCAAATCCCATCCTGTTTGGTTGAAAACAAAGGGAGTTATAGCTATTTAAAGCATAAGCCAATCAGATTGCAGCGCACGTGCATGCACGCGATTTCACAATAATTGCTATATATCTTATTGTAGGATATCCTAATACATGCCTATATTTAAAATTTCAAAGGATTTCGTCAAAAAACCAGAAAGATATTGAGACTTTAGTTTCAGCCAATCAGAGCGAAGCGCACGTGCATGCGTGTGAGATCTTGCTTTTTTGACCATGTCATCTTGTCTATGCTTCTAATATATACTCCTAATATGAATTTTAAAGCATATCATCAATAATTTAAATAGTTACGTCTGTATCAATTATATTGGACATTTCTCGTGTTGCACTTGCGAGCTCTTGCAAGCACACGTGCATGCACATGCTTTCATGATATTTCTTTTATTACGGGATGTAGATCTCCCTAATGTATGACTATGTTCAAAATTTCAAATGATTTTATCAAAAAACAAGAAAGATATTGAGACTTTAGTTTCAGCCAATCAGAGCGAAGCGCATGTGCTTGCACGTACGATCTTGCTATTTTGACCATGTCATCTTGTGCATACTACTCATATATCCTTACATTATGAGTTTCAAAACATTTCGTCTAAAAATAGAAAAGTTACGGTTATATCCATTATATATTGGTCATTTCAAGTTTTGCACGTGCGCGCTCTTGCAAGCACGTGCGCGCAAAATGACCTTGATTCCGCAAATCTACATAACATGCCTACTTACCCTAAAAAGGTTTTCCCTCAATCTGATGTATACTTTACAAGATCATTCGCGGACAAAATTTTCCCGAGAAGAAAAATAATAATAATAATAATAACTAGTGCTAATTGTAACGGGAACCGTTACAGATGTTCCCCAAACCCTCCCCAACTACCTTCTCGTGCCATATTCTCTGTAAGTTTCATTAAAGAAGGCAAAATCTATGCATTTAAGACGTAAACAACGTTTTCCCAAAAGTATACCAAGTATTTCAAATTTAAGCAATGCAGGCGTGCGCATGTGATTGCATGGGCGTAATGACGATATCATCTTGTCTACACTATTTTACTCATTTGCACGTGCACGCACGTGCATGATGACCATACCTTCTTGTAGGAGTCCATTATGTCTGTCTATGTTCTTAGTCCCATCCTGTCTGGTTGAAAAACAAGGGAGTTATAGCCATTTAAAGTTTAAGCCAATCAGATTGCAGCGCACGTGCATGCGCGTATGTTTCCATGACAATTATTATATATCATATTGTAGGACATCCTATAGTATGCCTATGTTTTAAATTTCAAAGCATTTTGTAAAAAAAACAGAACAGATATTGAGAATTTTGTTTCAGCCAATCAGAGCAAAGCGCACGTGCACGCACGTGCATGCATGTGAATGGTGACCATACCATCTTGTAGGAGTCCTTTATGTCTATCTATGTTCTAAATCTCATGCTGTTTGGTTGAAAACCAAGGGAGTTATAGTCAGTTAAAGTTTCAGCCAATCAGATTGCAGCGCACGTGCATGCGCGTGATTTCATGAAAACTTATATATATCATATTGTAGTACATCCTCATACATGTCTATGTTATAAGATTTTCAAAGCATTTCATCATAAAACAAAAAAGATATTAAGATTTCTGTTTCAGCCAATCAGAGCAAAGCGCACGTGCATGCGCGTGAGTTCATGCAAATTTGACCATGTCATCTTATGTACACAACTTATATATCTTTATATAATGAGTTTCAAAACATTTTATCAAAAAATATAAAAGTTACAACCATATTAAATATATCCGTCAGTTTACTCATTGCACGCGCCCGCACGTGCATGCGAATGCGCGCAAAATGACCTTCGTTCGGCACATCTACACAACATGCCTACTAACCCTAAAAAGGTTTTAACTTAGTTTGGTGAACAGTTTCTGAGAACACTTCCGGACAAAAAAGTACCGGAGAAGAAATAAGAAGAAAAAAGAATAATAATAATAACTAGTGCTAATTGTAACGGGGACCGTTACAGATGTTCCCCAAACGCTCCCCAACTCCCTTTTATAGTCATATTCCCTGTAAGCGTAATTAAATAAGAGAAACTCTGTGCATTGGAGACTTTAACAACGTTTACCCAGAAGTGTACCATGTTCATTCAAATTTTTTCATTGCACACTTGCGCATGTGAATGCATGTGCGTAATGACCATATCATATTGTCTACACAATCTATATATTTTAATATGCTAAATATTAAAGTATTTAAAAGTATATTAAAAAAACGCTCATTCAAGTGTATTTTTGATTTTACCCATTTCACGTGCACGCACGTGCATACATGAGCATGGTGACCATACCTTCTTGTAGAAGTTCATTACATCTATATATGTTCTAAATCCCACCCCGTTTGGTTGAAAACCAAGGGAGTTATAGCTGTTAAAGTTTTAACCAATCAGATTGCAGCGCACGTACAATCACGTGTATGCATGTGCATGGTGACCATACCTTCTTGTAGAAATCCATTATATCTATCTATGTTCCAAATCCCATCCTGTTTGGTTGAAAACCAAGGGAGTTATAGCTGTTTTAAGTTTCAGCCAATCAGATTGCAGCGCACGTATACGCACGTGTATGCATATGCATGGTGACCATACCTTCTTGTAGTAGTCCATTATATATATCTATGTTCCAAATCCCATCCTGTTTGGTTGAAAACCAAGGGAGTTATAGCTATTTAAAGTTTTAGCCAATCAGATTGCAGCGCACGTGCATGCACGTGTTTTCATGATAATTGCTATATATCATGTTGTAGGATATCCTAATGCATGGCTATGTTCAAAATTTCAAAGGATTTCCTCAAAAAACAAGAAAGATATTGAGACTTTAGTTTCAGCCAATCAGAGCAAAGCGCACGTGCATGCGCGTGAAATCTTGCTATTTTGACCATGGAATATTGTCTATGCTGCTAATATATCCTTATATTATGAGTTTCAAAGCATTTCATCAAAAATGTAAAAAGTTACGTGAAAATCAATTAAATCGGTCATTTCACGTGTTGCACGTGCATGCTCTTGCAAGCACGTGCGCGCAAAATGACCTTTGACTCGGCAAATCTACATAACATGTCTACTGACCCTAAAAACATTTTACCTTAGTCGGATGTGTAGTTTACAAGATCACTCGTGGACAAAATTTTCCCAGGAAGAAGAAAAATAATAATAATAAGAAACAGAGTAAAAACAATATGTTCCCCAACTTCGTTTGGGGAACATAACTAGTGCTAATTGTAACGGGAACCGTTACAGATGTTCCCCAAACGCCCCCCAACTCCCTTTTGGTGCCATATTCCCTGTAAGCCTTATTGAATAAGACAAACTCTGTGCATTTTTGACTTTAACAACGTTTTCCCAGAAGGATACCAATTATATTCAATTTTTAGCATTGCACCCAAGCGCATGTGAATGCATGTGCGTTATGACCATATCATCTTGTCTACACTATTTATATATTTTAATATACTATATATTAAAGTATTTAGTCCAAAAGTAATAAAAATCACTCATTCAAAGTATTTTTGATTTTACTCATTTCAAATGGAAGCACGTGCATGCACGTGCATGGTGATCATACCTTCTTGTAGGAGTCCCTTACATCTATCTATGTTCTAAATCCCATCCTGTTTGGTTGAAAAACAAGGGAGTTATAGCCATTTAAAGTTTCAGCCAATCAGATTGCAGCACACGTGAATGCGCGTAATTTCATGATTTTTCTATATCATTTTTTAGGATATCCTAATGCATGACTACAGCTCAACGCACTTTTTAAGCTCACATGGTTTTTCGCACAAATTAAGGTCACATTGTTGTAATAAAAATTACCATTTTCGAACTGCAGTACAATGAATAACCCTACGTTACATTACATTTATAATTTTCAATCATAGATGTCTTTTAAAATTATTATCTTAAAATTTCCAAAATGGATGTTTTAAGGGGAAATATGTAAATGGTACGATGTTTCGACTAAACGATTCTGCCATAGGTTTTTAACAATTGTATAAAACGAGCTTTCCTTGATATCATGTAGTTGAAATTTTTAAATTTTATTCTTAAATATATACCTTTTAAAATTCTTTGTTCATTTACCATACTCCTAATGGTTTCGTCGAAATTAAGCGCCGAAAAGGGATATCACTGCAAAAGGAAACCACACTGAAGGGTAGGATAATGAAGTATTGTTTATTTTTTTGAAATAATTCTTATAAAAGGAAAATTCCTCTACATTTACGGTCTGAATGGTTAAAATTTTGCAGTGGATTTTTCAAAAAACCAGAATTTAGAAGTTGACTTGAAAAATCCCACCTTATTAACATACAAAGCAGTCAAACAGATGAAAAATACTAATATCACCCGCGAGCTAAAGAGTCAAAATGTACAGAAAATACAAGTTTCAGTAGCTAAAATATATGCCCATTATACGTTTCTGCAAAACATTTTTCAAAAAAAGGGTAAAAAGACAATTTTTTCAAGAAACCACAATATATTGAGAGTCATTTAATTTTTCAGCCATGAAAATATCAAAGTTCTACGCAATTGATATGTGTGAATTATCTTTTAGTAAATGAAATACCCCTGGTAAAACTTAAATAATGTAAACAAATACTTTTAAAATGTATTCAGATGCCTCGATACACAAAATTACATCATAACAATGTGACCTTAATTTGCGCGAAAAACCATGTGAGCTTAAAAAGTTTGTTGAGCTGTATATTTTAAATTTCAAAGCATTATCATCAAAAAACAAAAGTCCAAGAAATAGCCATTTAAAGTTATAGCCAATCAAATTGGAACACGGAATGCGCGTGATTTCATGATTTTTTTTTATATCATTTTGTAGGATATCCTAAAGCATGACTATATTTTAAATTTCAAAGAATTTTGTCAAAAAACAAAGGAGATATTGCCATTTAAAGTTTCAGCCAATCAGCTTGTTAATTGGCACATGCGCATGCTTTCATGAAAATTCTTATATATCATGTAGATCTTCATAATGTAGATATGTTCAAAATTTCAAAGGTATTATGACAAGAAACAAGAAAGTTATCTTTCACTTTAGTTTCAGCCAATCAGAGCGAAAAACGCACGTGCATGCGCGTTCGAGATCTTCTATTTTGAGAGCTGATGTGTGTTATACTATAATGTATCCTTACATGTGTGAACTTTCAAAGCATTCATCAAAAAATAGAAAAGTTTCGGCAGTATCCATTATATTGGTAATTTCACCTGGTGATGCGCGCTTTGCAAGCATCGGCGCGCAAAATGAATTTTGTTTGGCAATAAAAACATGCCTATGACCCTAAAAAGGTTTCACCTACTATCTAATGAAATGAATAATATACAAGTGATAGATATACAAGAAAACGCGAAATGATAATAAATGCAGCTGACATCGTTATTTTTTTTATATATAGATAAAATAAAATATTTATAAATTCAAGAGACAAAACAGAAGGGGAATGAATGATGGCAAAATATCACATGACGGTGAACTGAATTTTCATGAAAGAAGATTTTAAAAAGTTACTTTAAGTTGTATATGTTATATCTGTGTATTCCCACTTGGCTGTGTGCTTCAAATTTAAGCAATGCAGGCGTGCGCATGTGATTAGCATAACGTTTGAACGGTAAGTACTAGTCTTTCTATTTTAAATATGTAATCCTTGTGAAAAGCACTTTTATGATGACCATACCTTCTTGTAGGAGTCCATTATGTCCTAGTCCTTGGAGAACACATGTGTACATTGAAAAACTTTTTTTATAGCCATTTAAAGTTTAAGCCAATCAGATTGCAGCGGACGTGCATGCAATTATTTTGAAAGTAGAAATCATTATATATCATTGCAAGGAATAAACATTGAAAGTTTAAAATTTCAAAGCATTTTGTAAAAACATCAAAATTAATAGAATTTTTGTTTCAGCCAATTTCCAAAGGCAATAATCGATTATATGAAAATTTTAAATACGAGTTGCAGGAGTCCTTTACTACATGATACTAATCATTAAAACCAAGAAAAGTTTAGTCATTTAAAGTTTCAGCCAATCAGATTGCAGCGCACAAAATTTGCGCTTTTTACAGGTTTTATATATCATATTGTAGTACACTGACACATGTCTCACTTATAACTAAACCAGTGATCATAAAACAAAGGAAAGTTTCAGATTTTGTCCAGCCAATCAGAGAAACAGCCTGGATAAAAAAAACATGCAAATTTGACAATATCATCTATGTGTACACAACGTATATATCTTCATACAAAGAGTTTCAAAATTTTTCTATCAATAAATCCTAAAAGTTCCAACCATATTAAATATATCAGCATTTCTGCATTGCAGAGAGCTGATGTGTGTTATGAGATAATAAATCATGTGTGAACTTTCTCATTTACACAATCATGAACATTTTCCCTAAAAATGTTTTGTATACAGTGGTGATCAAGGCTTTGCGAACCATCAGGAGCGGAAAAGAATTTATGAAGAATAAAAACTATGGAAATGAATAACAATTTTTTAATTTATACCTGCACTATCTAATGAAATGAATAATATACAAGTGATAGATATACAAGAAAACGCGAAATGATAATAAATGCAGCTGACAATCGTTATTTTTTTTTTATATAGAAAAAATAAAATATTTATAAATTCAAGAGACAAAACAGAAGGAGAATGAATGATGGCAAAATATCACATGACGGGAACTGAATTTTATAATGAAGATTTTAAAAAGTTACTTGTAAGTTGTATATGTTATATCTGTGTATTCTACTTGGCTGTGTGCTTCATAAAAAGAGGGGGGGGGGCGTCTTGAACATAGTAAATAGCCATAACGTTTGAACGGTAAGTACTAGGGCTTTCGTATTTCAAATATGTAATCCTTGTGAAAAGAACTTTTATTGGATACGAGAGAACTTTGACCCTTTGACCTAGACCTTGGAGAACACATGTGTACATCTGAATCTTTTTTTCTGTTTCGTTTCTATGGCAACCGTGAGCGACTCATTACAATTATTTTGAAAGTAGAAATCACTTTGACACATTGCAAGGAATAAACATTGAAAGTTTCAAAACGATTGCCTGAGTAGTTATTGAGAAAATCAAAATTAAAGAATTTTAATTTCACCTGGTTTCCATGGCAATAATCGATTATATGAAAATTTTAAATACGAGTTGCAGAACTACAGATACTAATCATTAAAATAAGAAAAGTTTCATGACGAACGTTTAAGGGACCAGAGAGAACACTCTCGGACAAAATTTGTCGCTTTTTACAGGTTTCCATGGCAACGGTAGACAGATTGGAACTGAACGACCTCACTGCACAACTACAACCAGTGATCGTCCTTGAAGGAAAGTTTCACGGCGCGCTCTGTCCCAGCCATCTGCGAGAAACAGCCTGGATAAAAAAAACATGCGTACAATATCAAAAAGTTTTCCCCGACTTCGTTCGGGGCGACATAATAATAATAATAATAAGAAACAGAGTAAAAAAATATGTTCCCAAACTTCGTTTGGGGAACATAATAAGAAACAGAGTAAAAACAATATGTTCCCCAACTTCGTTTGGGGAACATAATAATAAGAAACAGAGTAAAAACAATATGTTCCCAAACTTCGTTTGGGGAACATAATAAGGCAGCAAAATTCAAATTCTCATTTCTCTACTAAGATTTTTACATCGGGCTCGGAGTTGGTTTTCTTCAGAAAGACAGGACTGGGTTCAAGGCGACTAGGGGTACCACACCGGTAATTGACCAATCAAAATGAACTTAGTCAATTGTAGGTCCATACATTAAGCCGATTTTCCTTTCTTTTGAGAGTTTTTTTAATTTCCTTCCAGGCCAGTTTGACAACTCTGGTACCCGTGCCTAGGAAATTTTATCTACTCTATAAATAAATAAAGTTTTTTGACAGGAACTATTTCTCCAGGGCATAGGAGGCTACTTCCTGGGGTGCTTTTGTGATGTTTATAAAGACATGGAAAACACGTGGATTTGAGGGTAGCCCTGTTTGCATATGCAAATAAATCAGAAAATGTCGTGTACGTACCCTGGTTTTTTGGTGTCAGCTAATGTGACAGGTATTGTTTAACACTCCCTTATCAATATTTTTTCATGAATTCAAACACGTGAGGTTTTACTGGAAAGAAACGTGTATTGCTTTTTAATATACCGAAACTCGCTATTTCTGGGGATTGTGTAATTCTAAAAAAAATTCAGATAAATTTCAATGGTGAAATAAAAGAAGAATGCTTGGTATTAAAATATTAATTCATATCAGTAGAACTGAATGCTATTAACGACATCTGGAGAAATAGGCTTTAAAAGGTTTATATCATATCTTTGTTCGTCTGCACTTAAATTTCAAACACGACAGAATTTGTAATTTTTGCCGTAAAAATTCATAATTTCTATATACTTTAGAGACTTACCGTAAAACTTTCAGGAAACTTTCTATGAAGTCTTTTCTGCACCTTAAGTGAAATTTTATGTCGATCGCAGGTGTTGATCGAGTTTCAGAGAAATTTTCTACGTTGTTATTGATTTTTTTTTTTTTTTAAGGAGAAGAGGGGGGGGGGGGGGGGGGTTGACTTTTTTATTCTAAGCATTTGTTAAAGTGAGTTTGTAAATACATCTACGAACTTGAGCTGGATTGTGACCTTTGGGTCAAGGGGTCAAAGGTCAAGGTCAAAGGTCAAGGTCATCAAAGCATTTCATAAAGAAATATAAAAGTAACGGCCATATCAAGTATACAAGTCATTTGATCATTGCACGCGCGCGAAGGTGCAATGCATGAAAGCTATATCATCGTGACTACACTTTTAATGTGTTTCTATTCTTTGAATTTTGAAACGTTTCATAAAAAAAATTACGACTATATCAAGTAAATCGGTCATTTAACGCATTGCGCGCGCACACGTGCATGCAAGTCCTTGCATTCAAGTTTGATAGTAGCATAATGTAAGAATCCGTCATATCTATTCATATTCTAAATTTCATCCTGTTTTGTTGAGAATCAAAAAAGTTATAGGCATTTAAAGTTTAAGCCAATCAGATCGCAGCACACGTGCATGGGCGTGGTTTCTTGAAAACTTTTATATATCATAGTTTAGGACGTATTAAGGTATGATTATGTTTTAAAATTCAAAGTATTTTGTCAAAAAACAAGTAAGATATTGAGATTTTTGTTTCAGCTAATCAAAGCAAAGCGCACGTGCATGCGCGTGCATGCATGTGCATGATGACCGTAACTTCTTATAGGAGTCTATTGTGTCTGTCTATGTTCTAAATCTTATCGTGGTTGGTTGAAAAACAAGGGAGTTACAGCCATTTGAAGTTTAAGCCAATCAGATTGCAGCGCACGTGCATGCGCATGCTTTCATGACAAATGTTATACATCATGTTGTAGGACATCTTAAAGTATGCTTATATTTTAAATTTCATACCATTTCGTCAAAAAACGGAAAAGATATTGAGATTTTTGTTTCAGCCAATCAGAGCGAAGCGCACGTAAATGCGCGTGAGTTCTTGCTAATTTGACAGTGTCACATTATCTACACTATTAATATATCCTTATATAATGAGTTTCAAAGCATTTCATCGAAAAATGTTAAAGTTATGGCTATATTAAATATATTAGTCATTTCAGTCATTTCACGCGCCCGCACGTGCAGGCGTATGCGCGCAAAATGACCTTCGTTCCGCACACCTACACAACACACCTATTAACCCTAAAAAGGTTTTAGCTCAGTTGGGTGAACAGTTTCTGAGAACACTCGCGGACAAAAAAGTACCGGAGAAGAAATAAGAAGAAAAAAGAATAATAATAATAACTAGTGCTAATTGTAACGGGAACCGTTACAGATGTTCCCCAAACGCTCCCCAACTCCATTTTGGTGCCATATTCCTTATAAGTTTCATTAAATAAGACAAACTCTATGCATTTGAGACTTTAACAACGTTTACCCAGAAGTGTACCAATTTCATTCAAATTTTAGCATTTTAATTCCACTTGTTCCATGTGCGTGCGTGCATGTCCATGATGGCCATACCTTCTTGTAGGAGTCCTTATATCTATCTATGTTCTAAATCCCATCCTGTTTGGTTGAAAAACAAGGGAGTTATAGCCATTAAGTTTCAGCCAATCAGAGTGCAGCACACGTGCATGTGCGTGATTTCATGAATTTTTTTCTATATCATATTGTAAGATATCTTAATGCATTTCTATCTTTTAAATTTCAAAGCATTTCGTCAAAAAACAAAGGAGATATAGCCATTTAAAGTTTCAGCCAACCAGATTGCAGCACGTGTACATGCGCATGCTTTCATGAAAATTTTGATATATCATGCTGTAGATCTTCATAATGTAGGACTATGCTCAAAATTTCAAAGGATTATGACAAAAAACAAGAAAGATATTGAGACTTTAGTTTCAGCCAATCAGAGCGAAGCGCACGTGCATGCGCGTGAGATCTTGCTTTTTTGACCATGCCGTCTTGTTTATACTACTAATGTATCCTTACATTATGAGTTTCAAAAAAATTCATCTAGAAATAGAAATGTTACGGCTTCATCAATTATATTGGTTATTTCACATGTTGCACGTGCGCGCTCTTTCCAGCACACGTGCATGTACGTGCTTTCATGAAAAGTCTTATATATCATGCTGTAGATCTTCATAATGTGTGACTAAGTTCAAAATTTCAAAGGATTATGACTTAAAACAAGAAAGTTATTGAGACTTTAGTTTCAGCCAATCAGAGCGAAGCGCACGTGCATGCGCGTGAGATCTTGCTATTTTGACCATGTCATCTTGTCTATACTACTAATATATCCTTACATTATGAGTTTTAAGACTTTTCATCAAAAAATAGAAAAGTTACGGCAATATCCATTATATTGGTCATTTCAAGTGCTGCACGTGCGCGCTCTTGCAAGCACGTGCGCGCAAAATGACCTTCGTTCGGCAACTCTACATAACATGCCTACTAACCCTAAAAAGGTTTCACCTAAGTCAGATGTGTTGTTTACAAGA
>NW_026920358.1:0-16729 GCF_032062105.1 Saccostrea cuccullata | reverse complement strand
GTCTTTTAGATATGTATCAAAGTATGGCATTAATAATATTAATCATATCATACTTTAAAAATTTTAAGGGTGTGCGTCCCTCACGCCCCTTAAATCAGCTATAAGCCAAAGTGATATCAAACCCCTGTCTAAGCTGAATGAGAGGATTTCAAATAGTGTTTTTAAAGTTGATTAACGTTCATCACAGGTATACCGAAATCAGAATCTCCAATACTGCAGCTATCTTGTAGAAATTACTTATTTTGATGAGATTTGGATTGACTAGAATTCTACAGTACATCTATATGTAAAAATAAAAGAGTGCTAATGAATCAGCAAAATTAAATAATTAAAAATCCGGAGTTTGACAAAACTTACTTTGTGACTATGTGTTATACAAGAAATGGGATACAGCAAATAAATAATGACTTTCAGATGTCAGCACAAGGGGTAGTTTGTGATTCTCATTTAATTTTGTTAGATAACAGATGCTGAGAGAAACAGAAACGTCTAAACTTAAATTTATGACCCGCACTCCCTATCCCAAACTGGCGAACACAAGAGGTCTTGACAGATTTAATTACTAAATTACATTACTATATCATACAACTATTACTTTCAAGAGAAATGCTTACTGAGTTGTTGAAAATTAAAAAAAATTGCCATAAAATGAGGTTTAATATTATTTCAACATAGCTTTGATTTTGTTCTTCATTAAAAAGTGGGGGGGGGGGCACAGACATACTCTTGCCCCCCCCCCCCCGATCTGAAAGTGGGGGGGGGGGCTAGTGCTCCCGCTGCCCCCCCCCCCAGTGACTACGCCTATGATTTGTTGAAAAAATGTGATATGAGAAAAATGATCTCTTTTGCCCTTTCATGTTTATCGCACTATAGGCATTTTTCATGCTAAATGTATCAAAACGTTATTGTTGTAAAAAAAAATATACAATCTAGTGTGTAATTCGTATAAAGTGGAAACAGACGTGCCGAGAAAAGGGTGTAAGACTACATATTTGTTAAAACATGGAAAAGGGAAATGAAAGTGGAAGGTAATGGTTAAATGGGTTGCACAAGTATCGGATAAGTCACTTTACCCTATAATACTATTCACACGGCCTAGTCTGTAGTGAATCTTAGTTTCATAGTCAAAACATGTCCAGCTCGACTAACGAAAATTACAAAATTATTCCCCTTCTCAGAGAAACACTGATTCACTAGTTTAATTTTTCTTTTACATCTAAAATTGTACATGAACTTCATGCAATAAAATTCAAATATTCTGACTGAAATCTTCAAAACATTTTCTTCATAATACATATATGTATTTCAAACACCACTCAAATAGCATAAAAGATATTTTTGAGCTAGCCCTAGTACAAATTGTGATCAAAGTCATCAAATATTTTAAGTTACATTTCTTTCAATTGTAGGAAAAGCAATGAAGACTGAAGAATGCCTGCCATCTGAACATCCGAGTTTTAATTATTTTCGATTTCCGAATTTTATTTATTTATTTTGTATTTTGGAAACCAAGGAGAAGACACCCGAGCTATTTTATCCAGTATCTTTGTTTGACATCAAATTTATTTTTTATTTCTTTCGGTTATTTCTTCAAATTCCCAGAATGTTGGCTACAGAGCAGAGAAAAAGCTCTGCGGCTAAACATTGCTGACAAAATTCATCTTTTCTAAATTTTTCTTTGGCTCTATTTATCTGGTAACTAGGTAGGCGAGACAGATCGTTCTGCCAAGTTACCAGAGCAAAATTACTTCATGACTTTTGGAACTTTCGACCAACCAGGAAACGCCCATTCCTATATATAAAGGAATGGGACTTCCGTTTTCCTGTCAAAAACTGTAAATTGTAATTGATACATCCATTCAGAGGTGTTTGAAAGCTCCGTTGTCTTCTCTTTTCGAAATTGTGTTAACATTTCTTGTTGTGACATCAGTAAATTGCATAGCAACAACTAGCTTTTTGTTATTTTTCATACAATAGTACTTTTACATACTGAAGCGATGCGCAAGTTGCGTGTTTCGTATCTCGGAATGGACAGAATTTTGTGTTTCATGATAATTCGATTTAACAATGTCCATTACCTACAATAATGTAGCCCTCTCCGATTTTTTTCATCTGATGTTTTCTGGAGAGGGCTACAAGTCCACAGCATCTCCGTAATGGTGCAAATATATTTTTTTTTTAATACGGACGACTGCTGGCAAATAAACTTGTTTTTAAATTCATCTTACTTCTAATAAGACGAAATTTTTATTCACTGTCAACAATATAGTCCGTGAAACGCGAAAAACATGAAAAATAAATCTGCTTGTTTACCAGTCGCTCTACTAAACAGCCATGTCAGTTCACGCGTGATTCACTGAGACTTTCGCTTGAAATTTAGAACAATAAAGCAAATGTCGTGTTTATAAATGATTTAGCTGCAGAACTGTAGCTCTCCGAAAAAATATGTTGACAGACCAGAGAGCTACAGTGCCACCCATTGAAAAAAACTGTATATTTATTGCGCACAAAAATGTGCGCTGTTTCTTGATTTATTTTGCCGTGTTTTTAAACTGTCGTCTCAAAATATTACTACATGTAACTATGTGTTCCTAACATATTCCTTCACTGTTTCCACAACATAGCATTCCTTATAATTTGTTGTTAATAGCCCTCCTGGCCCTGACATTGATATCATCAAAAATTTCGTCTATTTATACTGCCATTTTGGTTCGCAAGATAATTCAGGCCTATATACGCTTCGTGTAGATGTTGACTACGAGAGTACTTAGTAGAGGAGCAAGGAATTTTATGCCCTGCCATGAATATGGCCGGGACATATAGTGTTTGTCATGTCCGTCTTCCGTCCTTCTGTCCTTCCGTTACACTTTGCGTTTTGCTCTGTTCAAAGCTCAGTTTGAAAGAAACTTTCCAAGATATTTTCATCAAACTTCATATGCTGATAGATATTGATGAGAGCTATGCAACTATTTTTGACCTTGATCTTTCCTTTTACTTTGATCACACTATTCCTAAACTAGTGTTTAGCTCAGTTTTATCAAACTCCATATGTTGATACATATTGATGAGAGATATGCAAATGCATCAACATCTTTGACTTTGACCTTTCCTTTGACCTTGGCCTCACTTTTCCTAAATCAAGTGTCAAACTTCATATGCTGATACATACTGATGTAAGCAATTCAACTGCATCAACATTTTTTACCTTAAACTTTTGTTTGACCCTGACCTTTCCTTTGACCTTGACCTCACTTATCTTTAATAAGTGTTTGAGGTAAGAATTTGGAAGAATTTCAGAACTAAACGCAACTTTTTGTGCGCAATAATTATACAGTTTTTACAATGGGTGGCACTGTAGCTCTCCGGTCAGTCAACATATTTTTTTCGGAGAGCTACAGTTCTGCTGCTATAAATGATTGTGTTGAATGGTATCATAAAACATCGATAAATAAATCATTTTCAAGTGTAAGTTTTACGCAAACAGCGATATTTATGCTTAAAATAAGGGAATTCCTGAAAGATCCGCTCCTATAAATCCTAAATCCTCATTGGCTGTTCCAAAATAAAATCTATCAAGGTCAGTTAACATGGCGGATTAATTCAAGTTGTGATGTTGACATACACGAAAAATAACATATGGAACGTTGTGAATATTTTTGGTCCGATTTATGTCTTGCATAACTACTGAACAGTTTTGGAGTCCAGGTAAGAAATGTTAATAAAATAGGCATTTACTAAAAAATTTAAAACATGATGAAATTAACCCCCCCCCCCCCCCCACACACACACACACAAATATAGAGTAGGAATCCAACTGTAAATATTAAGAATATTTCCTTAAATTCTCAAGAGTTTAATTAACAAAGTTAAAGTACAAAATGAAAACGATTAAAATACATGCATTTAAAGATTTGGAAAATGAACAGAAAATCTAAAACCTTTCGAATTTCTTTTTTCTGAAATTCGTTAATATGATTCACTAACTCCTGATCGGGAGACATGTCTCGAATGACTCTTGACGTCATATCCGGCTTTGTGGTGGACAGTCGAACCTGTTAACCTAAGAACGCCGCAAACGCCGCAAACGCCGCCACCACAAACACAAACTGAAGAGCGCTCATAATACGTCAGAATCTTCCAAGTAAGACACTGCTGGCAACACCTGAAATTTTTAAAAGAGATGTGCAGCTTACATTCAGTGATGATTGTTATATCCATCTTTGCTAGCCAAGGGTTTCCGATCCGATACCTACTCTACTGTAGTAGTTTAATTAATTGTGATCGGGTAAGGTCCAAATATTAAATCAATTGATTTTTTTCTATAATTACTCAATTACATTTCAATTTCTTTTTAAAATATGATTGACAAACATATTCTCCTCAGTTGTGACTAGTTTTATGGTGTTTTTGATAACAGGTTTAAAAAATATTCACAAATAATGTGTTTTATTTTCATAAATAATTTATATGTATATTTATATATATGTATTTATATATAGATAAATAAAATGTCTAACAAGCCTTTCTTTACATATTTTACTAGATATTCATATGAAGCATCTACAGCAAACTTTTAACTCGAAAACATATTATTTGGATATGAATAATTTTGTTTTTCATTTTTTTGTTGTTGAAAAAATACAAAAATAATTAATATAAATAATAAAGAGCTAATATCGGCCTTTCAATGCTGAAACCATTGTTTAAAAAGGATGCCTCAAAGATCTATCAAATAAAAAGTTGGTGTGGCATTCCACCTTAATAAAATTTCAATGATGCATCTCACTATATATGATAAAATCTTGGTTTTTGACACACTTTGCACTATGTAAAAAGTTTTGCTATTCTCTCGAAAATACGATGAAAAGCTCAGCCAACATAATCACGAACTGCGAGTTTTAAGACAACGTCAAATTTCGGTCAAGTAATAACTTTTCTGAAAATTCCGGGATCACTCTATCTAAAAAGCGTATACTTAGTATTTATGACATAGGCTGGGGGGAAATACATTAAGATACAGGTTTTCCAGTGGGTAAGAAATAAAAAAAAATAGAACTTCAATGGATGTTGATTAAAGGTGTGGCGCCTTTTGGGGGCTCTGTTTAATGCCCCTAGAAAAATCAAAGTACTGAAAGTACTGAAAAGCGGTTAGCATGCTTTCATCGAATATATACAGTGTACAATAACAAAAAATGCATTGAATGATGATATTAAAGTAGGCATGCATATCTTTTTCCAGTGTCATCAGCGAAGAAGCAGACACACTGAATTTTGTCGTACTTAACTAAATGGTATAACCAATAACATCCCAGACTGATGTCACAAATGTTTGTTTCAAAATATCAACCTGAGATTTTCAGTTTGAAAGACAGGAAGTTCAATTTCAAAAATTTCTCCCTAATTGTCTCCATTGGTGGCGTCCAAAAGTGCTCAGAACGAAAAAAAAATTATGTTGATGTTGCAAATTTAATTGGCTTTCATGCTCTATTGATTATGAAATTAGGTAACTGTAAAGGCTACTATAGCAAACAACTCAAAAAGAAAATAAAATGATAATTCAAATTCTTTAGGTTTATTAATTTGGAGTACTGTACATAGATCTTTAGCTGGCTAATCTGAGAAAAACGGATGGACGAGCAGAGAATCAATTAATTTCAGAGAGCTTCAGTTTCGTAGGCTCACTGCGGGTCAGCAGGTGTGACCTGTCATTGGGGATGCTTACTTCTCGTAGGCACCGGAACTTTCAAGGATCCGTTTTTATTTTGAGACCGATCACTGTTCATTCTGTATTTTGATACAGATACTGAGTACATCTGTTTATTAATATTATGAACTATTTCTCTCACAGGAACACTGTAAAAAGAAGTGTAAATAATTTAACACAATTATTAACACTATTCTGGAAACACTTAATTCACGCGTTAAAGTGTGAATACATCAACGGGTGTGTTAATCTATAAACATGTAGAAATGTTTAATAAAATTAACGCATTACACGTTAAAACCCCTGGAAACACTTAATTCACGCTTTAATGTGTTAATTCTGAAATTGGTGTTAAACATTTAACACACGTTTCGGAAAAAATAGAATCATCATTATTATCCTTTGTCTGTTGTCCTGTAGGAAAAAACAAACATAAATACACATCGTACGAGAATAATTTTATTTTTCAACACGTGCATGTAAAATTGCTCATTAAATTAGTTCAAATTTGTAGTTTTGTATAAAAATTCCACAAACCAATGTTTTAAAATATTCCAAAACAGTCCGTGGATTACTGCATGGGTAGTCCAAGTCAAATACATAATATGATTTTGCTTTGAGCACACACAGCAGTCACAAAGGATCCTGTTGTTTCTTTTTTAATCCGTTTATGTCCAAATTTTGCTCACATTTTCAGTAATCGTCTGATTAGGCGAACAAAATTCAAAATGTTCTAAGTTGTTATCCAAGATACAGTATAATATTTCAACGTCCAAAGAAAAACAATTTAGATTCACCACCATGTAAGTCCAAAATTATCAAGTTCACAATGGGAAACGTCTCCAATGATCGATGTACAATGTATATCACAAAATTCTTCATTATTTAAAAAGCTACTTTGGAAGGGGCATATTCCTCTTCAGACTCGAGATGCTTTGAAATACTTTGATGACAGGTCTTCTAATTACAGGACATTCTAAATAATACCGCATATTTGAGTTCATCTCACAATATGCGCCGTTATCAAAGCTCTATCCTTTTATCATATGTCATCATTCACCTCCTTTTTGTGGAAAAAACTTATAAATGTGATAAGCCGGAATTTATTTATCCATCCATACAGTGTCGCTACTTAGTCACTAGGTTTACGGGTTATCTCCCCTTTTCTATGCATCAGTGAAAGTGAAAGGTGGGTGATGAAAGTATCCGATTTATGTTTTTGTATTATGAAATATTTTATAATAATTTCCAGTTTTTAAAGTTAAGTTTCAGTCAAAGAAGTAAAACAGATTATCTTATTAACATTGATATTGCCCGATGGCAAGTATTTTATTGGATTGAAACAGATCGATTTGCCACCCGTCCATGCTTTAAACACTGGTACATGGTACAAAATTACAATGTGGTAATAATAACCAACTTCATCAGCAGATTTTGAATGAATAAACACTTACTTAGTGAAATAATATATAAACAAAATGAGATAATGTAAAAATAGGTATGAACTTCAACTTTATTCGGTCCATGTTATTCAAGGTCATTTGCCAATAAACATCCGTACACATGGTGGCCTATATTTAGTTACTTAGGTCCCTTAGCCAATCTTTAGGGGATTTAAAAATGGGAATATCCATAATTATAATTCTTACAGTATGAGGATGCTTTTGTAACTTTGGGTTTGGTGCATTTATCAGATATTGAGTGATTTTTAAAAAAAATAAATAAATGTTCAAGGGTTACCCTAGCTGTGCCATACCAGTCTACCTTTTGTCCTAAAACAGTGAATAAATAAAAAAAAAAAAAAATACAGATTGAGAAGTAATAAAAGTTTGACAAATCTTTAGAAATGTTATTTAGCTCGATTCACAAATGGACAGAACTCTAATTAAAGTATATAAATTTCAATCAAGGCCATTCAACTTTAACAAGGGTCCAAAGAGAGGCATGAAAGATATGCAATTGCGACAAAGGCAGTAATCAATTGTGAAATAAAATAGTTTGAAGTAAAATACATAACAAGTTCTGGTGCTTTTGAATGTAACATTACAATAATGCATTTTATGATATGATTGAAACATCAGGTAAGATGTGTATTTGTTTATACATATTACAGTTGTACCCATGCTATATGACAAAACTCAAGGTAAGTAAATATGAATGATGACTAAAAAAGTAAATATATTTTGAGTCAAAAAATTCAGTTGGATGGAAGCATTACAATCAACAATTCAGGCTGTAAAATCTGGGAGGCATACCCGGCATAGGTAACATGCACCAGAGTTGAATTGTACATTGTCTGTCAAATCCACATAATACCGGTAATAATATATTAGGACCAGCAGCATCCTCACCTATTCGGATATCACTTCTCTTAAGGGGCTTGATAGGGAGGACAACTTCAGATTCAACAAGAACAATAACAATGTGGGCATAGTAATTTAGGACCTCAATGGTTCATTAGTAACAGCTGATATAAATAGGATTCCCCAAATTTTATTTTAATTAACTACATGTAATATCTAGCAAGGCTAGCTACTATTTTGCTGGTTAATATATATCAAAGGGTTCAGATTAAGTAAGATGGGGCGAAGGGCATGTTTCGCATATATTCTTTGTTGTCATTTTGGTCAAAGGTGTAGTTAAAATTATACATAAAGGAAATAAAAGAAGGCCATGCTGTTCGTTCCTTGGAAGCCGTCTCCAGTGTACATGAGCATAATCATGAATTTCTGTAACAGCGCCTTTACCTTAATTGAGAAGGTTTGATGATAACACAATTTAAACACATACATTTAAAGGGGCTGGGTGGTTGTGGCCATTTTTAGGCTATTTGGATCTCTTTTAGAAGAAGAGCTCAATAAAGATATAACTGATCAAATTTTAAAGCTAAAATTTATGAAATTTTTCTTTGCCAAATGATAGTTGACAGCTTAAGATATCATATCCCAAAATTTAAATTATATCTGGTGGTTAATAATTGTTGACCCCCTGGCCTCCTTAATGTCTTCTCACCCCTTAACAGCATAAAGGCCTTGTATCCTATAAAGTTGTGTTTAGTAAATGAAAAGTTTTGTACCATCTTAAGTTAACATGAAAAATCAGGTAAACTTATTTTACTAATTTATTATATGTAGATTATTTCACAAATGTTGATTATTTACACAGAGATTAATTTCAGCATGGGCTTTTATTTCCTGACAATGTTCTAAAAACATGGGTCTAGTCACTTGTTTAATATTTATACAAGAAGAGAACTTTGGGTATTGAAATACAATTCTACAAATAAAAGACTGTAAAAAGAAGTTAAATAATAATAATTTATAGGCTAATTGAAGCACTGTGAAATAAATAAATTGTCAAGAGAATTAGGAAATTAACATAATTAACATTTATTGCTTTGAGTTATCTTTTTCATTGGGAAAAGTGAACCTTAAAATAGGAATTGCAACTCAAATTTCCTGAACTTTTACCAATTTTACTCGTTATTAAATTTGGCATTGGGAATGAGGGACAATTTACAGAGTTCTTCAGGTGCTTCAGTCAATGCATATGCAGGCTCATTTGAACACAGCTCACAGAGCTGGTACTTTCTATGTATTTTCCAAATATGGCATATGCTGTATGAATGGTCATGCAACAATAATAAATAAATCAATAAATAAATAAAATAGAAAGGGTTATAATGAGACTTATAAGGTTCAAATTGGGGCTTTTTGTCAGTGTTGGTTTCTGCTGTGTCTCTAAGTTGTTAAGATTTGCTATTTCACACAGATAAAAGTTGCTTTAGTTAAAATTCTATATTCTCAGTTCTTAAACTCGCAAAGAGTAAATTGTTTAGGTAACTAGTTTTCTTTATCACTAATAAGCACTAAGGGCGAGATTACCTAACTACCTAACAGCAGGGGTGGGGGGGGGGGGGGGTTAACCATTGTTCCACAGGCTAGGTTACAATCCAAACCATTTCCTACAATATTTTCTTTTTAATAGTATGTGATTACTGTTGGAAATTAAGACACATATGCATATCTCAGGGGGCATTTTCCCATTGAAAATATCAGTTCGAACCCAGGTGCCATTTGCATGTAATATGATAGGTGTTTATCTCTCATCTGAGCAGTTACATGTAGCATAATTATTTTATGTTACTTTACACATTTATCTCATGTGGGATTAAGATGCATTAGTCGGTGCATATACATGTACATGCAGTTTACATCCATGCATTAGCTAGTGGGTATAAATTCAGGTTAGCTAGGGGATACAAATCCAAATCCACATGTGTGTAGGAGTTAAAGATTCATAGTATTAAGATAAGATAAACTTTTCCAGCATTTTAGGGTATTAGATATAGGATAGGTTTCCACTGACTAAGCATATTAATTTTTTATGCTCTCTATCATATATCCATTTTCTACAGCCTTAAAAAGATTTTGAAGTCTATTATTTAAATAACCTAATCCATAACATATTTCTGCAAGGGGGGGGGGGGGGGGGGGGGGCTTAAGGTGTGAAAATATCGTGCATTTTTGTTAGAGCATCAGCTGGGAAGGGGTTTAGAATGAAGGATTTAGTCATATGTGCCTTCAATGTCTGCTGCAGTCCAACTACATTTACAAATGAGCAGTAAATACAAAGTCCTCCATTGTGTGTCTTGGTTTGAAAGGTACTTATTATATACAAGATTTAATCAATTTTAAATGGTCCTTTGAAGAGTTCGCTTTCAAAATAAGTGGTACATGTATAACATCATTCCCTCAGAACTGGCAAGATACGTTACCAAATATCACAAAACATGTTCTGCAGGTTACAAATTGGGCATGTGAACACTTTTAAAATTATTGTCAACAATACAGGAATAGCATAATCATGCTGAAAGGGAAAGGGGGGGTTAAAGAGTAAAGGAGCTCATTCATCTTGTTTCTAATCTCTGCATGAAAGTATTTTATCACCTAAAAAATAAATAAATAAGAAATAAAATTCAAATTTATAAACAAATAAATAAAAAGGGGGGGATCTAAATAAAACGTATTTTCTATATAATTTTCTTACATTAGTCCAGGTAGTAGTTCTTTCTTGCCAGCTGGATATTAATAATGGAATCTGAGACCCAAATCAATATACTAGTAACTTGGAAATATATAAATTCAGGAGGGGGGGGGGGGTTAGGCCCAATTAATTAATGCAGGATAGTTCTACAGTGGGTTGGCAATGAGAGAGAGTGATATTCACGATGGATGGGTTTCTGAGGGTTTTGAGTAGGCTAGGAGTCCATGGTGGGTGGTTAAATTGAAGTTGCCTACCCCCACCAGGTGGCGGTGGGCACCTACGGTGCCCATGTGGCGAAATCGTCACCTTCAATTTAACCATTGAACTGTTGATTTTGTTGACTTTTTGTGGTTGATGTTGATATATGTGATGGTTGATGTTGATATATGTGATGTTGACTTCGAAAATTATATCTTATACAATTTAAAGCTAAAGCAAAATAATATAATTATAAAAGATAATTTGTGTTGAAATGTGTCCGTAGCACGAATGAGGTCAACCCAGCGTGCTACTTTTCCCGTCAGGGAGGGCACAACTTATGTTGATGTTGGGGGTATGCCATTTTGCCGGCTGCCCCACTGTTGTGTAGACCACTGTGGACAATACCTGCCAACTCGAATAAAACATTAAACTTAAATACGTAGCATTTGTTTATTATATACATAGGTCTTTGATAATACCGCATATTTGAGTTCATCTCACAATATGCGCCGTTATCAAAGCTCTATCCTTTTATCATATGTCATCATTCACCTCCTTTTTGTGGAAAAAACTTATAAATGTGATAAGCCGGAATTTATTTATCCATCCATACAGTGTCGCTACTTAGTCACTAGGTTTACGGGTTATCTCCCCTTTTCTATGCATCAGTGAAAGTGAAAGGTGGGTGATGAAAGTATCCGATTTATTTTTCTGTATTATGAAATACCCTCCCACCTCAACCCTTGAGCTAGGTGTTTAGTATATAACCTTTCTCCTTTTGTTTGTTTAAATAGCGTTTTACATGGTTTGGCTATACCAAATTTATTAGAGTTATGCAAATGTTATTGAGAATCTTTTTCTGCTGTGGGTTTTTGTTTTTGTCTTTTCAGATATTAGAGATTTCGTTGAAGGAGACTAACGATGCTGATCTGAATTGCCTGCTATTTCCGTATTCTGGGACCTTTGGAATGATCTCTGGCCGAATACCGTGCATGACAAGGGTCAACTGGGCGAATTATCCATTCGAGGAGTTCGGGGAAAGACAGTAAACTATACTTCACAGTGGTCGTATTGGCGAAATCGTCACCTTCAATTTAACCATTGAACTGTTGATTTTGTTGACTTTTTGTGGTTGATGTTGATATATGTGATGGTTGATGTTGATATATGTGATGTTGACTTCGAAAATTATATCTTATACAATTTAAAGCTAAAGCAAAATAATATAATTATAAAAGATAATTTGTGTTGAAATGTGTCCGTAGCACGAATGAGGTCAACCCAGCGTGCTACTTTTCCCGTCAGGGAGGGCACAACTTATGTTGATGTTGGGGGTATGCCATTTTGCCGGCTGCCCCACTGTTGTGTAGACCACTGTGGACAATACCTGCCAACTCGAATAAAACATTAAACTTAAATACGTAGCATTTGTTTATTATATACATAGGTCTTTGATAAATGATGGAAATACATAAGCAAATACTTAGTTCAACGTTTATAAATTAGTACAATATCTAATCTTTGTTTACATGGTTTACTTGACTCAACCGACCAAAGAATGCAAAATTAAAGTGTTTGAAAAATAACATTTACACAAATGTTATTGAAATAGAATTTGTACTACAATTTATGTAGAAGTAACTTAAAAATTAACTTACCCTTGCACACAAGAACACATAACCAAGTCTTGCTTTCTTTGAATTTTCTGCTGACCGCTTTCTTTGAAACAAAGAAATTACTGATGCGGCGGCAAAAGGTCAGGTCAGCTAGGGAGAGGTCAGTTTCAATGATGTAATTCATCACTAATTTATACATTTAATGTGTTAATGAAATAATACCTACTTTTAACACGGGTGTTAATATTTAACAATAGCCTATGTATCTGTACTTGTTTTTGAGTGTTTTTTGTTCACCAAATGCAGTTCAGAGATTTTTTAATGATGTTCTGACAAACAGATTAGGAATATTATCAATTATGTCAGCTAATGTACATGTGATGCATATAAATTGATATACACCAAAAATTATAATAATATAATGTATTTGTGATATAAGGTATTAAAATGTGTATAGAAAATATACCATTTGGGGAAGGGGGGGTTACAAAATTTTTACACATCAAAATGTTTTGCATTCTAAGAAAATAGTAACATTAATTGAAATAAACTTGCAAGAAGACTGAGGAGCTATTAACACATAATATGTTAAAGCAGAAAATATGGAATGCTTACATGTTCATGCGTTTAAGATTTTACGACTTTAATATATGACGTGTTAAAGATTTAACACTGCCGTAGTTCAATTAACATATGAACGTGTTAAAAATGAACACTACTTTTTACAGTGAAGAAAGACAAGTAAACAAGATAATAAAGTTTTAAGAAATGTACATTATTGACTTTTCATACAATTAAATGTTCGAATAAGTAAATGGTATATGACAATTATTTAAAAGAGAGTCTTGCACGATATCTATAAACGAACATATACTGAGTATTTGGCAAATATTTTTCATGAAATATTGTAAAAAAAAAAAAAAAAAAAAAAAAAAAAAACGTGTGAAAAGGAAAGTTGTTGTATAATCCATCAATACTAGTATTTTAAAAATTCAAAGCTAGGTTCACTAAAAGTCAGTGTATAACAAACAATTTAATTGTCCATTGCAAGAATTACCTAGGTATCATTGTCACTTTCTTCAATATGTCGCATAAGCAATACATTGTTGTTGTTTTTTTTTTTACTAAAAACAAGTATGCGAATTTCTATCAATATGTCTGTAAGCATCTGTATTTTAATTTTTATTTCTTCTCAAAGGCTCAAAATGATAATTAACAAATTGGACAAATTCAAATTTAAAAAGTATTTTTACAACTTATACCTTGCATAAGAATTTAGCAAACTTTCAAAAGTAATCATTCATTAGATATAATTTTCAATTTGTGCTTATCGTCAAGATTTTTCAAGCCTCTTTTTTCTGTGCATATTTTATATCGGCTGATTTTTAGAAAAGGATCGAATGCCGATTAAATTTTTTTTCCAATTTTTTAAAATTAATTTTAGTATTTTCAGGCTCCCATTATTTTTTTTTTTAATAAAAATGTGATCGTTTAAAATCGTTTGTAATAATTAGACTGAGTACAGAATTTATCCGTGGAAACAAAGCTTTTATCATCTTTTAAATAATTTCAATTGAGAAAAAAAGGAGAAGAAATCAAACGTTTCATTATGGAAGTAATCCATAACTGTACAACTTAGAGATGTATTCAGTATTTTTATATAAAGGCTTTCTTCGTGTATTAGTATTACTTAAGTTAATTAAAGGGATGCCTTAATATTTTGGAAAATGAAACTCGGTCGAGAGATTCTCCGATGTTTTGCAGTCGGTAATAACCTTCAACCCCTTTAGCCAGTAATTAACCCGTCCTCCCTGTGCCCAGTAGCATAATTCGGTCAAATATTTATTGTTCATGAGGGATGCCTTATAATTAATCACAGGCACCTGAATTTTTATCAGTAAGTCTCTAAATTAGCCAAATATCGAAACATTCTACCCCCTCTATATATAAATACACAAGGTGTCCAACGCCATTTTGACCACCTGTTCGATTCAGGCTTCAATTTAACACATAAATCGGAAATGCCTACTGGTTTTCGTGTAGCATTGGGTTCAAATATGATATTTCTCGCTATACATTTCTTCCTAAAGTTTAAATCTAACGCGTTGATAATGTTATCAGCTAAACTTCATGCTGACTTCGAATTTCGTCACAGGGCCCGATCGCCATCAGCTGATGTCACGGAAATTTAATCTCGACACCAAATGCTCCTATACATAAACTTTTTTTAATACAACAATTATAAATTTATTTCATTGACAAACAAAATCAGAAAAAAAATAAAAAACCGAAAGATTATGTGTTTTGATAGTCTTGATTTTATTTAACATATGTTATATGTGTTAGAAACAAATCATAGGTACTATAGGTAGAGGCTTTGTTGAAGTTTCCGCTGTCGATAGGTAGCGCCTTATGGAAGTTTCCGGTGTCGATAAAAATCGGACACATGCCATAAAGCGGTTAGCGAAGCTAACCGCTTAATTAAAAGCGTTAATGGACGTTTGTCGGCTGACGTACTGTTCTTGACATTGCTACTGATATTGGAATATCATATGAAAAGATGGGGAGCATTTTGAAATATGAGTGAAAAATGAAGATAAGTTGGTGCGAGAGGATACCCCGGCTATTCTTGAGAGAAAAAAATGAAGAAAGGGCAACATTTTGTAAAATTACGAATACGAATTGGACATCAGGGTGAGATGCTTCTATAAGGTGACGTGACATACCTAACTTGACGTTATGTCGAAGTCTCCCCCGGGTTTCACAACTATCCATTTTCAGAAAGCTCGTGTGACCTTATTGGTCATTGGAACGCGGTGAAATTTTCCAAATTTTGTTGCATTTTGCCTCTTTATTACAAATATGACAATTGTTTGCTTTCATCAAATCATGATAAAATTTTAGTAAGAAATTCCACGAACTTTTAGATCAACCCTCGTACTTTAATCATAAAATCATCTTAATTTTTTTTTACTTACATTTATGATCCCATACTATTTAATTCACTAGTTTTCTTTTAATTGCTAGGCTAAGCGCTCTCGAATGCTAGCAACTACGTTAGTCCAAATTCCTCGAATATACATGTACGCATGCTCGGCTTCACGGTCGTGCATTCTGGGAAAACTACTATAAATAGACCGTACGATAACAATTTCGTTGCATCATGCAAATTTTCCGGGGGGGTTAAAGTTAATTTTCCTATGACGGTAAAGCCCAAGTCATTATCTGATTGTTCTAAACAAAGACAAGGGAGTTTTTTTTACGTCTAAGCACAACCAAAAAAGCCTCTAATTTCTGATTGGTCAATTCAGCCAATCTTACAAATTCCAAAAAAAAAACCAAAAAAAAACAAGAATTTACACTAAAAATAACGAATAAATCCATTATTCATAAAAAAATTCTGATGTGTACGGCTTTTAAACTAACATTTCTTGAAGATGATCCAAAGGACCAAGCTACTTCACATCTTCACATTCGGAACTCTCTGGATTTCTTTATACAACATGCACTGTGAGTTATTTTCTATATTCCTTTTAACTACCCTGTATTTTCTTTGCTACATTGCCAAGAAATTCTATTCTTAAACCAGCTCATACAATGCCTCAATCGGCATCTTCTCCATATTATATACAGTCTCCCCCTCTCGTGTGAAGGTCATAAATGTTCCGTTTTGCCAAAGCTCCAATAGGTCAACACCCTCTCCCCCTCCCCTCCTTTCTTTACCTATGTGTCTATAAAATACACGTCACAAAACAATTATAGCGAGCGCAGCGAGCGTCGCGAAGCGACGCTCGTAACTGCGAGCTCTAAGGACACGCCTGGGCGAAGAGAAATTTCGGACTACTGCACATTCATTCTACAAAATTTTATACGCAGTAATTTTGACCCACAATGCATCGCTTCGTATAGCTACGTTCTCGCGAGAGTAACAATAAAAGTTCAGCAAAAAATAACTAGATGCTGTCATGAGACAGTAATACCCGCACTAAGGTGTTTGCCTCTAAATGCACACTTCTTCATATTGGGCTTTACCAAGGAAAAAGTCAATATAATTCAATAATTTACATAATACATGTATTCATCAAATTGAGCATAATATGCTCAGGTGACCATGTAGCTGCAGATCTGCAGCGTTATGGTTTTATATATATTTGTCTTTGGC
>NW_026920357.1:0-16942 GCF_032062105.1 Saccostrea cuccullata | reverse complement strand
CCATTTAATTAAAAGGAATGTTTCCGACGGTCTAACTTTGATAAAAATATTCAACTCTTGCTAGATTAAAATCAGAGTTATCTCCTCTGTCGCAGATAGTTGTGCAATATTTATATAGATCATATACATGTACTAAACCTCGGGTGAGCCGTGGCTTGGTGCTACTGAGACTAAAGCAGCTAGATCTACCCCCATGTTCATGAGCTTCTGTTCATGGATGTGGGGTATCCACCGGGCTAACAGGATACTTACCTTTTTCAAAAAAAAAAATCAAAGGAAATACTCAGATAGCAATTTAAGTTCTAATTTTCAGTCTTTTCTCGTTAATGCATTTTAATTGTAATGATAAAGCATGTTTTTTTTTTCAGACAAAATTCTTTTTTATTATCATTCTGAAAATGTAATGAGAATTTTCCCTCAGTATATTATTTTTCGTGCCGTTGTTTAATTAAAAAGTTTGGACAACATGTTTCATCTCAAATATTTAACAGTCAGGAATTTAATTGAAGTTTCGATCGTCGCATTTAGTTTTCATTTAATGTTTTGTATCCTTCAAAAATTACATATTTTATCAAATACAACAGTAGCCTCTCGAAGTGCATTGATATTATACATGTATCATTCTACTAACTCGAATTAGCAATTCTGATGCAACATTTGTACTTCCGGTTATTTCACCACCCCAGACGATCACATTCAAATATGTAAATATCTTATTCATTTGTCGGGTGAGCCGTGGTGTGTTGGTTTGAGCACCTCACTGCAAATGAGCCGAAAGCATCTGCAACATCTCGTCTGTCAGCTGACGTCAGTCTACTGACAACGAGTATCCAACTCGCCAAAATTGATACTCATCCTTTTATCATTTCTTCTTCCAAAACTTTATAATTATCATTTTCTTGGCACCTGTTCGATTATGCTGTAAATTAATATCCTTTTATTTCAACATTTTATTTTCTTAAATATATTTAAAGCAATCAATATTTAAGTTTAACATTCTTTAAAACTATCTTTATCAATCATATAAAAGAAGAAAAGCATTGAAATTTATCTTTGATGTCAGCTGATAATGTTAAAAAAGAATGTGTTAATTTTTTTTTAAATCATATCAGATAAAAGCAAATCATCATCGCAGTCGATGTTTACATAAAACATAAATTAGATATTAAAAACTGCATTGAATGTTTTATTTTTAATTTTTCTTTGTATTTAAAGCAGTAAACTATTAGTAATGCAACATTTGTATTTCCGGTTCTTAAACTACTCCATACAACCTACATTTACGGTCAGACGAGACGTTCCTCAAAATCTGTTTTGTATATCTTTGTAATATATGAAAAATATTCCAAATTTTAATATCATTCTGATTTCTAAACCAGTTTCTAAACGTTTTTAAAAAATCCAAACACTTAAAAACATTTGATATTGGAGAATTATTTTTCTTCCCCAAGGGATTATATAAGAATAAGTACCACTGGTATCTTGCAGAAATGCCTGTTAAGGTACCTCAATTTTTTGTGAGTAAACATGTTTAAGTAGCAATACTTCATTGACAAACTCTTAGAAAAAATTATCTATTATTAAGGAACGTCTCGTCTGCCCTTAAATATAAAAATTCAAGTTTAGATAAGCGGGTGAGCCGCGGTGTGTTGGTTTGATAAACTCACACCGAATGAGACAAAAGTATCAAGATGTGCTCGTTTGTTAGGTGACGTCAGTCTCCTGAAAACAGGTATCCAACTTACCAAAATAATACGCATGAAATTCTTTCTTCTTTTTCATGTCAAAAACTCTATAAACTCAATTAACTGATAATATTTATCTCAATCTTAAAACAGTTCATACAAAATTAACTTTTTTCCATTTAATTAAAAGGAATGTATCCGATGGTCTAACTTTGATAAAAATATTCAACTCTTGTTAGATTATAATCAGAGTTATCTCCTCTGTCGCAGATAGTTGTGCAATATTTATATAGATCATATACATGTACTAAACCTCGGGTGAGCCGTGGCTTGGTGCTACTGAGACTAAAGCAGCTAGATCTACCCCCATGTTCATGAGCTTCTGTTCATGGATGTGGGGTATCCACCGGGCTAACAGGATACTTACCTTTTTCAAAAAAAAAAAAATCAAAGGAAATACTCAGATAGCAATTTTAGTTCTAATTTTCAGTCTTTTCTCGTTAATGCATTTTAATTGTAATGATAAATCATGTTCTTTTTTTCAGACAAAATTCTTTTTTATTATCATTCTGAAAATGTAATGAGAATTTTCCCTCAGTATATTATTTTTCGTGCCGTTGTTTAATTAAAAAGTTTGGACAACATGTTTCATCTCAAATATTTAACAGTCAGGAATTTAATTTAAGTTGCGATCGTCGCATTTAGTTTTCATTTAATGTTTTGTATCCTTCAAAAATTACATATTTTATCAAATACAACAGTAGCCTCTCGAAGTGCATTGATATTATACATGTATCATTCTACTAACTCGAATTAGCAATTCTGATGCAACATTTGTACTTCCGGTTATTTCACCACCCCAGACGATCACATTCAAATATGTAAATATCTTATTCATTTGTCGGGTGAGCCGTGGTGTGTTGGTTTGAGCACCTCACTGCAAATGAGCCGAAAGCATCTGCAACATCTCGTCTGTCAGCTGACGTCAGTCTACTGACAACGAGTATCCAACTCGCCAAAATTGATACTCATCCTTTTATCATTTCTTCTTCCAAAACTTTATAATTATCAATTTCTTGGCACCTGTTCGATTATGCTGTAAATTAATATCCTTTTATTTCAACATTTTATTTTCTTAAATATTTTTAAAGCAATCAATATTTAAGTTTAACATTCTTCAAAACTATCTTTATCAATCATATAAAAGAAGAAAAGCATTGAAATTTATCTTTGATGTCAGCTAATAATTTTAAAAAAGAATGTGTTTTTTTTTATGTTCATGAGCCTCTGTTCATGGAAGTGGGGTATCCACCGGGCTAACAGGATACTTACCTTTTTCAAAAAAAAAAAAAAAAAAATCAAAGGATATCAGATAATAAGCAAATCTTTTCTCGTTATCATTTTAATTGTAATAATAAATCATGTTCTTTTTTTAAGACAAAATTCTTATTTATTATTATTCTGAAAATGTAATGAGAAATTTCCCTCAATATATTATTTTTCGTGCCGTTGTTTAATTAAAAAGTTTGAATTATCTCAAATATTTAACATATTAAAAATCTGCATTGAAATGTTTTATTTTTAATATTTTTCAAATACAACAGTAGCCTTTGTATTTAAAGCAGTACTAACTATTAGCAATGCAACATTTGTATTTCCCACCCCAGGATTTCAAATTGAACTATTCATTTGTCGGGTGAGCCGTGGTGTGTTGGTTTGAGCACATACAACCTACATTTAAATATAAAAATTCAAGTTTAGATAAGCGGGTGAGCCGCTGGTGTGTTGGTTTGATAAACTCACACCGAATGAGACAAAAGTATCAAGATGTGCTCGTTTGTTAGGTGACGTCAGTCTCCTGAAAACAGGTATCCAACTTACCAAAATAATACGCATGAAATTCTTTCTTCTTTTTTATGTCAAAAACTCTATAAACTCAATTAACTGATAATATTTATCTCAATCTTAAAACAGTTCATACAAAATTAACTTTTTTCCATTTAATTAAAAGGAATGTTTCCGATGGTCTAACTTTGATCAAAATATTCAACTCTTGCTAGATTATAATCAGAGTTATCTCCTCTGTCGCAGATAGTTGTGCAATATTTATATAGATCATATACATGTACTAAACCTCGGGTGAGCCGTGGCTTGGTGCTACTGAGACTAAAGCAGCTAGATCTACCCCCATGTTCATGAGCTTCTGTTCATGGATGTGGGGTATCCACCGGGCTAACAGGATACTTACCTTTTTCAAAAAAAAAAAAAAAAATCAAAGGAAATACTCAGATAGCAATTTTTGTTCTAATTTTCAGTCTTTTCTCGTTAATGCATTTTAATTGTAACGATAAATCATGTTCTTTTTTCTCAGACAAAACTCTTATCTATTACCATTCTGATAATGTAATGAGAATTTTCCCTCAGTATATTATTTTTCGTGCCGTTGTTTAATTAAAAAGTTTGGACAACATGTTTCATCTCAAATATTTAACAGTCAGGAATTTAATTTAAGTTTCGATCGTCGCATTTAGTTTTCATTTAATGTTTTGTATCCTTCAAAAATTACATATTTTATCAAATACAACAGTAGCCTCTCGAAGTGCATTGATATTATACATGTATCATTCTACTAACTCGAATTAGCAATTCTGATGCAACATTTGTACTTCCGGTTATTTCACCACCCCAGACGATCACATTCAAATATGTAAATATCTTATTCATTTGTCGGGTGAGCCGTGGTGTGTTGGTTTGAGCACCTCACTGCAAATGAGCCGAAAGCATCTGCAACATCTCGTCTGTCAGCTGACGTCAGTCTACTGACAACGAGTATCCAACTCGCCAAAATTGATACTCATCCTTTTATCATTTCTTCTTCCAAAATTTTCTAATTATCATTTTCCTGGCACCTGTTCTATTATGCTGTAAATTAATATCCTTTTATTTCAACATTTTATTTTCTTAAATATATTTAAAGCAATCAATATTTAAGTTTAACGTTCTTTAAAACTATCTTTATCAATCATACAAAAAAAGAAAAGCATTGAAATTTATCTTTGATGTCAGCTGATGATGTTAAAAAAGAATGTGTTAATTTTTTTTTAAATCATATCAGATAAAAGCAAATCATCATCGCAGCCGATGTTTACATAAAACATAAATTAGATATTAAAAACTGCATTGAATGTTTTATTTTTAATTTTTTTTTGCTTTTAAAGCAGTAAACTATTAGTAATGCAACATTTGTATTTCCGGTTCTTGAATTACTCCATACAACCTACATTTAATTATAAAAATTCAAGTTTAGATAAGCGGGTGAGCCGCGGTGTGTTGGTTTGATAAACTCACACCGAATGAGACAAAAGTATCAAGATGTGCTCGTTTGTTAGGTGACGTCAGTCTCCTGAAAACAGGTATCCAACTTACCAAAATAATACGCATGAAATTCTTTCTTCTTTTTCATGTCAAAAACTCTATAAACTCAATTAACTGATAATATTTATAACAATCTTAAAACAGTTCATACAAAATTAACTTTTTTCCATTTAATTAAAAGGAATGTTTTCGATGGTCTAACTTTGATAAAAATATTCAACTCTTGCTAGATTATAATCAGAGTTATCTCCTCTGTCGCAGATAGTTGTGCAATATTTATATAGATCATATACATGTACTAAACCTCGGGTGAGCCGTTGCTTGGTGCTACTGAGACTAAAGCAGCTAGATCTACCCCCATGTTCATGAGCTTCTGTTCATGGATGTGGGGTATCCACCGGGCTAACAGGATACTTACCTTTTTCAAAAAAAAAAAATCAAAGGAAATACTCAGATAGCAATTTTAGTTCTAATTTTCAGTCTTTTCTCGTTAATGCATTTTAATTGTAATGATAAATCATCTTCTTTTTTCAGACAAAACTCTTATTTATTATCATTCTGATAATGTAATGAGAATTTTCCCTCAGTATATTATTTTTCGTGCCGTTGTTTAATTAAAAAGTTTGGACAACATGTTTCATCTCAAATATTTAACAGTCAGGAATTTAATTTAAGTTGCGATCGTCGCATTTAGTTTTCAATTAATGTTTTGTATCCTTCAAAAATTACATATTTTATCAAATACAACAGTAGCCTCTCGAAGTGCATTGATATTATACATGTATCATTCTACTAACTCGAATTAGCAATTCTGATGCAACATTTGTACTTCCGGTTATTTCACCACCCCAGACGATCACATTCAAATATGTAAATATCTTATTCATTTGTCGGGTGAGCCGTGGTGTGTTGGTTTGAGCACCTCACTGCAAATGAGCCGAAAGCATCTGCAACATCTCGTCTGTCAGCTGACGTCAGTCTACTGACAACGAGTATCCAACTCGCCAAAATTGATACTCATCCTTTTATCATTTCTTCTTCCAAAACTTTATAATTATCAATTTCTTGGCACCTGTTCGATTATGCTGTAAATTAATATCCTTTTATTTCAACATTTTATTTTCTTAAATATTTTTAAAGCAATCAATATTTAAGTTTAACATTCTTTAAAACTATCTTTATCAATCATATAAAAGAAGAAAAGCATTGAAATTTATCTTTGATGTCAGCTGATAACGTTAAAGAGGAATGTGTTAATTTTTTTTAAATCATATCAGATAAAAGCAAATCATCATTGCAGTCGATGTTTATAAAACATAAATTGGATATTAAAAACTGCATTGAATATTTTATTTTCAATTTTTTTTTTGTATTTAGAGCAGTAAACTATTAGTAATGCAACATTTGTATTTCCGGTTCTTGAACTACTCCATACAACCTACATTTAAATATAAAAATTCAAGTTTAGATAAGCGGGTGAGCCGCGGTGTGTTGGTTTGATAAACTCACACCGAATGAGACAAAAGTATCAAGATGTGCTCGTTTGTTAGTTGACGTCAGTCTCCTGAAAACCGGTTTCCAACTTACCAAAATAATACGCATGAAATTCTTTCTTCTTTTTTATGTCAAAAACTCTATAAACTCAATTAACTGATAATATTTATCTCAATCTTAAAACAGTTCATACAAAATTAACTTTTTTCCATTTAATTAAAAGGAATGTTTCCGATGGTCTAACTTTGATCAAAATATTCAACTCTTGCTAGATTATAATCAGAGTTATCTCCTCGCAGATGTTGTGCAATATTTATATAGATCATATACATGTACTAAACCTCGTGCCGTTTATTGGTGCTACTGAGACTAAAGCAGCTAGATCTACCCCCATGTTCATGAGCTTCTGTTCATGGATGTGGGGTATCCACCGGGCTAACAGGATACTTACCTTTTTCAAAAAAAAAAAAAAATCAAAGGAAATACTCAGATAGCAATTTTTGTTCTAATTTTCAGTCTTTTCTCGTTAATGCATTTTAATTGTAATGATAAATCATCTTCTTTTTTTCAGACAAAACTCTTATTTATTATCATTCTGATAATGTAATGAGAATTTTCCCTCAGTATATTATTTTTCGTGCCGTTGTTTAATTAAAAAGCTTGGACAACATGTTTCATCTCAAATATTTAACAGTCAGGAATTTAATTTAAGTTGCGATCGTCGCATTTAGTTTTCATTTAATGTTTTGTATCCTTCAAAAATTACATATTTTATCAAATACAACAGTAGCCTCTCGAAGTGCATTGATATTATACATGTATCATTCTACTAACTCGAATTAGCAATTCTGATGCAACATTTGTACTTCCGGTTATTTCACCACCCCAGACGATCACATTCAAATATGTAAATATCTTATTCATTTGTCGGGTGAGCCGTGGTGTGTTGGTTTGAGCACCTCACTGCAAATGAGCCGAAAGCATCTGCAACATCTCGTCTGTCAGCTGACGTCAGTCTACTGACAACGAGTATCCAACTCGCCAAAATTGATACTCATCCTTTTATCATTTCTTCTTCCAAAATTTTCTAATTATCATTTTCCTGGCACCTGTTCTATTATGCTGTAAATTAATATCCTTTTATTTCAACATTTTATTTTCTTAAATATATTTAAAGCAATCAATATTTAAGTTTAACATTCTTTAAAACTATCTTTGTCAATCATATAAAAAAAGAAAAGCATTGAAATTTATCTTTGATGTCAGCTGATAATGTTGAAAAAGAATGTGTTAATTTTTTTTTTAAATCATATCAGATAAAAGCAAATCATCATCGCAGCCGATGTTTACATAAAACATAAATTAGATATTAAAAACTGCATTGAATGTTTTATTTTTAATTTTTCTTTGTATTTAAAGCAGTAAACTATTAGTAATGCAACATTTGTATTTCCGGTTCTTAAACTACTCCATACAACCTACATTTACGGTCAGACGAGACGTTCCTCAAAATCTGTTTTGTATATCTTTGTAATATATGAAAAATATTCCAAATTTTAATATCATTCTGATTTCTAAACCAGTTTCTAAACGTTTTTAAAAAATCCAAACACTTAAAAACATTTGATATTGGAGAATTATTTTTCTTCCCCAAGGGATTATATAAGAATAAGTACCACTGGTATCTTGCAGAAATGCCTGTTAAGGTACCTCAATTTTTTGTGAGTAAACATGTTTAAGTAGCAATACTTCATTGACAAACTCTTAGAAAAAATTATCTATTATTAAGGAACGTCTCGTCTGCCCTTAAATATAAAAATTCAAGTTTAGATAAGCGGGTGAGCCGCGGTGTGTTGGTTTGATAAACTCACACCGAATGAGACAAAAGTATCAAGATGTGCTCGTTTGTTAGGTGACGTCAGTCTCCTGAAAACAGGTATCCAACTTACCAAAATAATACGCATGAAATTCTTTCTTCTTTTTCATGTCAAAAACTCTATAAACTCAATTAACTGATAATATTTATCTCAATCTTAAAACAGTTCATACAAAATTAACTTTTTTCCATTTAATTAAAAGGAATGTTTCCGACGGTCTAACTTTGATAAAAATATTCAACTCTCTAGATTATAATCAGAGTTATCTCCTCTGTCGCAGATAGTTGTGCAATATTTATATAGATCATATACATGTACTAAACCTCGGGTGAGCCGTGGCTTGGTGCTACTGAGACTAAAGCAGCTAGATCTACCCCCATGTTCATGAGCTTCTGTTCATGGATGTGGGGTATCCACCGGGCTAACAGGATACTTACCTTTTTCAAAAAAAAAAATCAAAAGAAATACTCAGATAGCAATTTTAGTTTTAATTTTCAGTCTTTTCTCGTTAATGCATTTTAATTGTAATGATAAAGCATGTTTTTTTTTCAGACAAAATTCTTTTTTATTATCATTCTGAAAATGTAATGAGAATTTTCCCTCAGTATATTATTTTTCGTGCCGTTGTTTAATTAAAAAGTTTGGACAACATGTTTCATCTCAAATATTTAACAGTCAGGAATTTAATTTAAGTTGCGATCGTCGCATTTAGTTTTCAATTAATGTTTTGTATCCTTCAAAAATTACATATTTTATCAAATACAACAGTAGCCTCTCGAAGTGCATTGATATTATACATGTATCATTCTACTAACTCGAATTAGCAATTCTGATGCAACATTTGTACTTCCGGTTATTTCACCACCCCAGACGATCACATTCAAATATCTAAATATTTTATTCATTTGTCGGGTGAGCCGTGGTGTGTTGGTTTGAGCACCTCACTGCAAATGAGCCGAAAGCATCTGCAACATCTCGTCTGTCAGCTGACGTCAGTCTACTGACAACGAGTATCCAACTCGCCAAAATTGATACTCATCCTTTTATCATTTCTTCTTCCAAAACTTTATAATTATCAATTTCTTGGCACCTGTTCGATTATGCTGTAAATTAATATCCTTTTATTTCAACATTTTATTTTATATTAAAGCATATTTTTAAAGCAAAAATTTGATTTATCTTTGTTCAGCTGATTATTTTTTTTTTTAAATCTATCAGATAAAAGCAAATTTTGTCAATCATATAATAATGAAATTTCATTGAAATTTATCTTTGATATTTAAAAAGTTTAAACAATGTGTTTTATCTACTCATCCTTTTATCATGTCTTCTTACAAAACATTATCAACAGAGTTTTGGTACCTGTTCGATTATACTGTAAATTAATATTGTTTTATTTCAACGTTTCATTTTCTTACATATTTTAAAAGTAACCAGTATCAGTTAAATATTCGTTAAAACTACATCTCTTAACTATATAGAAGAACAGAAAACATTTTAAATTTGGCTTTGATGTCAGATGAAGATTTTTAATAAGAAGGTCTTAAAAAATTCAAATCATATATATCATATAAAAAATTTCATCATTGCAGGGAATGTTTACTTTTAACATATACATGTATTAAATTTTAAAAACCTGCATTCAACGTTTTCTTTTCAAATATTCTATGCATGTAAAGAAGAAAACTATTATTAAAGTAACATTTGTGTTTCCTGTTTTTGAACTACTCAATGCAACCTACATTCAAATATAGAAATTTCGATTTGCGGGTGAGCTGCAGTGTGTGGGTTTGATAAACTCAAACCAAATAAGAGAAAAAGCATCTAGATCTCCTCGATATATTTCCGGATATTGCACCACTTCGTTCGATAACATTTAATTTATTATCAAGTCGAAATAAGCCGGTGATCCGCGGTGTGTTGGTTGATAAACTCACTCCAAATGAGCCAAAAGCATTTGGATCTGCTCGTTAGTTAGGTGACGTCAGTCTCCTGGCAACGGGTATCCAACTCACCAAAATGATAGTCATTTTTTCTTCTTTTTAATGTCAAAAATCTAAAAACTCAATTTACTGATAATATTTTTCTCATTCTTACAGCAGTTCATTAAATTTGACTTTTCCTCCCTTTTAAGTGAAAATAATGTTTCCGAAAGACGAACTTCGCTAGATTATTATCAGAGTTGTCTCCTCTGTCGCAGATAGTTGTGCAGTATTTATTTACATGGTGAGACGTGGCTTTATGGTATAAGATTGAATCTTCTACTGAGACTAAAGCAGCTAGATCTCCTCAATGTTCATCAGCTTCTGTTTATGGATGTGGAGTATCCACCAGGCTAACTCGATATTTACCTTTTTTCAAAAAAATATTCAAAGCAAATACATGTACTTATATATATATTTAGCAGGTTAGTTCTTTTCTCCCTTATGGCTTTCTTTTATTTTTAATGATAAATCATTTGTTTTTGTTGTTTCTTTTCAAACAAAATTCTTATTTATTGTCATTCTAATAATGTAATGAAAATTTTCCCTCTGTATACTATTTTGGTGTCGTGGTTTAAAAAGTTTGAAAACATATATACATGTATTCTGTAGTCAAGTATTTGATTAAATATGGTAATCTTCACATCTATTTTTCACTTAAAGTTTTCTTTACTTCAAAAATATCCATTACATGTATATGTATATTAAAAACAACAGTATAGCTTCTTTCGGTGCATTGATCATGTTGATACATTATACACAAACCAGTATCATACTCCTGAATCGAATTAGAAATAATGATGCAACATTTGTACTTCCGGTTATTGCACCACTCCAGACGATCACATTCAAATATCTAAATGTCTTTTAAATTTGTCGGATGAGCCATGGTGTGTTGGTATGGGCACCTCACTGCAGCCGAAAGTATCTGCAACACCTCGTCTGTCAGAGACGTGCAGTGGTATGACAACGAGCATCCAACTCACCAAATTGATATTCATCCTTTTATCACTTCTTCTTTCAAAACTTTATTAACAGACTGCACATGTTTGATTGTGATTATTTCTTCAACTGTAGATTGTTTTACTTTTATTTTAACATTTCATTTTTTTTTTACAATTAAATTATTCAAAAGACTTTAATTAAGTCAAATATTCTGTAACTGCATATTATGTATGTGGAAGAAAAGAAGAGAAGTTCAATTCAGCTTTGAATGTGCCATTAGAATTTTTTTTAGCAATAATTTTTCATTCTTGCCATTTTTATTCCATTAAAGAGGAAGAGTCGTTATGGTTTATACTATTAATCGGCCCAGTGTTTGAGTCCGATAAGAGATTTTTGAAAAGGTGTCTACAATGCATATTTTCCAAAACAGTTTAAATTTCTCCGATACCACTTTTAGTTTTTCGTCAGGAACCTATTAAAAATGACATGATATTCGCAAAAGTCGTGCATGACGGCATGACGTCGCGATGTAAACCTAACGTCAATTTTTTATCGGCAACTTTCAAAATTCATATGTTTCAAAATATGTTAATTTTCTAATATGTCAATTGTAAAGTTTTTTAATTTTTTTTTTCTTGTGTTTGTTAACCAAATAACCCAATTTTTTTTATTTTCTGTACTTTTAAATAGTGATTTTGAATTTATTTTTATGATACATGAGTCTTTGCTAAAACGTTAATTGCATATAACGTTTCGAAGAGAATATCTGTGAGGAGTTTATTTTCTTGAATGATATAAATTAATAAAAATTCTGTGTAACAATAACAAAAACAAAAGATATTCTTAATATACATATGCAGTATAAATTAACACGAAATAATTTATCTTTAAAAAATTATAAACATTTCAATGAAATCACATCTTTTCAGGTCCCTCCAGAAGGCTCGGGCACATGATTGCATAACACATTAAATATTCCTTAATTATGTTCCCCAAACGAAGTTGGGGAACATATTGTTTTTACTCTGTTTCTTATTATTATTATTTTTCTTCTTCTTCTTCTTCCTGGGTACTTTTTTGTCCGGGAGTGATCTTGTAAACTGTTTGTCCGATGTAGGTAAAACCTTTTTAGGGTCAGTAGACATGTTATGTAGATTTGCGGAATCAAGGTCATTTTGCGCGCACGTGCTTGCAAGAGCGTGCACGTGCAACACGTGAAATGACCAATACAATGGATATTGCCGTAACTTTTCTATTTTTCGATGAAATTTTTTGAAACTCATAATGTAAGGATACATTAGAAGTATAGACAAGATAGCAAAAATTGTCACGCGCATGCACGTGCGGTTCGCTCTGATTGGCTGATAAAAAAATTTTGAACATAGTCCTACATTATGAAGATCTACAGCATGATATAAAAGAATTTTCATGACAATCTGATTGGCTGAAACTTTAAATGGCTATATATCCTTTGTTTTTTGACGAAATTCTTTGAAATTTAAAATATAGTCATGCATTATACAATATGGTATAGAAAAAAATCATGAAATCACACACATGCACGTGTGCTGCAATCTGATTGGCTGAAACTTGAAATGGCTATAACTCCCTTGTTTTTCAACCGAACCGGATGGGATTTAGAAAAATTGATTATCCTACAAGAAGGTATGGTCATTTGCACGCACGTGCGTGCATTTAATCACTTGAATGAGTGATTTTTATTACTTTTGGACGGAATACTTTAATATGTAGTTTATTAAAATATATAGATAGTGTAGACAAGATGATATGGTCATAACTCACATGCATTCACATGCGCTGCGGTGCAATGCAAAAATTTGAATATAATTGGTATTATTTTGGGAAAACGTTGTTAAAGTAAAAAATGCACAGAGTTTGTCTTATTTAATGAAGCTTACAGGGAATATGGCACCAAAAGGGAGTTGGGGAGCATTAAATTACAATTAGCACTAGTTAAATATTAAATACACGTAGTTAGATTCATATCTTTCAATCATATCCCAAATATAAGATTAGAAAATATTTGTTATAATCGTATCAAGCAAATTAAGGCGATTGAAAAATGATTTGTACATATAATATACATTGGACGAATTTCGAAAGTGATATCACTCTCGGAATATCTACTGTGCTCTAATTGTCGTAAAGTTAGACCCGAGAATTCGAAGTTGCCATGTACATGTAGTATGGATATTCAAATTTTTATTGTGAATTTTGATATTTTTTGTCCAATGATTTTTACTGCTGTATTTATTGTTTAAGATTTAAAAAAAAATCGAATGCTTACCACCCCAATTTCTTTGCAGGTCACTTCAATAGTTGTCAGATTTTACTACTGGACCTATGCGAATTTGCTGGAAAGGCGCAAATTATCACATTTTTCCATATTTTTTTTCTGCCCTAGATTTGCTCTTCAGTCGTGTAGATGAAAGTTATTGTAATCAAAGTACTGAAAGCACTCATCGGAGTTGAACATCAGGTGTAAAATAAAATCTTTGATCGGGAGATTAAGTGAGTGAACAATATTTTTATTTCAAATACAGACAGCTGTTTCAGATTTCTTGAGTTGCAACGATCTCGAGAAAGACATTCAGAGACATAACATAAATAGCACATTACTTTAATTTTCATCCTACACATATTTTGGGTTTCCCATTGCAAAACATGCATGGACACTGCCATTATATTCATATTAGAGGCGGTTGATCATTTATATAATTCACTGCTCACAGTCTTCAAATTTGTAATATATTTTTCCTTAGCACCTTTATCCATGTGTTATGAAAATTTCAGTTTCGCAGGAATAATATCAATGTTGATAAAATGTGGATTTTAACACAGCATCCTTTTAAGAGCTAACAGGTTTGTTATAAAAAACTTTTTATACCCCCCGCTTGAAAAGCGGGAGGGTATACAGTAATCGTTAATTCCGTCCGTTTGTACGTCCGTCCGTCCGTCCGTCTGTTACGCTTTGGGGTACCCATCTCTTATCCACAACTCCTCTCATACCACTGAATGAAATTTGATGCAACTTTCACAGAATCTTTATTACATATTGCCATTGTGCACCTCCTATTTTACTTTTTGATCCGACACATATTTTGGGTTTCCCGGCCACGGGAAAACATGGACTTTTTCACCAGTTATAACCATATAGGAGGCGGGGGTATCATTTTTTGAGCTCAAAGCTCACAGTACCTCTACTTTAATATTGTGAAGAAAAAAAGCAATACCAATTTAAAAACAAATATTTAATGACCAAACATAAAACAGTGGTATATGTGAGAGTTTGTGTACGTACAAATTATCTGGTATGGAAATGGTTTTTCCTTTTATTAAAAAAATACATACTTCATTTTGTTATTTTTAATCGCGATTTTACGAAAAATAGGTGTCCGTTTTTTGGTTTGAACATTTATAACAGAGTGCTAGATTTACCTCTTTTGGCAGTTGATTGCATTAATGAATTCATTAAACCAAAAAAATGTACATGAAAAGTTTGAATAAATTCTGTGCACCGGTAAAAAAGAAATTGCTAAATATCCGGTACCGTCGGGCGTCGGGAAGACAAGATTCACCGCTTGTCGTCAGTATGTAGAGTTGTTGTTCGTATTTCTTTCAGTGTTTATAGATGACGCTACACTAAAAATGAGTTCCATAACGAAAAACCTTTGAGGTTCTTTATAATTTAGTTTTACTTTGAACGAAATCTTATATTCAAAATAAGATTACTTTATCATTACATTTACTAACATTATGAACATTAGATCATTTCAGGAGAAAATGACATGAACTATCTGTGGCGGATGTTTATGCATGTTTTCTGTTGAATATCATCGGAGTAAATCGGTCGACACAGTAGACTCGCTTTCAGCTCTATATAATCAACACAAATTACTGCGCATGTTAAATGCGTGATGACCATGGGGGATTGAACATAGTTCAACTCAAAAAAAATAACCAAACTGTATGGTCCTTTCATTATTCAACCAAGTTCGATTTATTAAACTAGTTATGAAGTAAAGATAAAGATATTTTTCTGATAATAATAAAGGCTCTATTAATTCATATTATAAGATTGTAAATATTTCGCCCATATACCTCTGGCATGCATGTCTATAATTGGTTATAAAAAGAAAAAAATAGGACTACTTTGCCCTACAAGATGGTGGCTAAGGGGAATATCTCCGAAGCAAAAACCATCTATATGGGTTCACCTGCAATCGGGAAAATGATTTGCATAAAAAAGTATTAATCCTCCTGCCTTGTCATTTAAAAATATGTACCATTTGAAGACAAAATTGATGAGAAGTCGAATTATTTTCTAAATATATTGATTGCAAAATAAATTAAAGGGATGTATGAGCCTTTATGGATTTACTCTGGTCTAAAATAAGAAATAACAAGATGTGTTTGTGAAACACTATGCGCCCGGTGGCAACAAAGTTCAAAAAATCTTATTTTAGCGTACTGGTCACAGTCAAGGTCACAAGGTCATTGACCTTGTTGTCATTTGAAAGAACTTAATCGGTGGAGTATGCATACCAAATATGAAGTCCCTATCTCCTATGATTCAAAAGTTATGGCAAAAAGTGTAAAAAGCTATTTTTAGCATATAGGTCACAGTCAAGGTCAGAAGATCATTGACCTTGCCGTCGTTTGAAAGGACTTTATTGGTGGAGTAAGTATACCAAATATGAAGTCCCTATCTCCTATGGTTCAAAAGTTATGACAAACAGTTGAAAAAGCTATTTTTAGCATATAGGTCACAGTCAAGGTCACAAGGTCATTGACCTTGATGTCATTTGAAAGGACTTTCTTAGTGGAGTATGCACACCAAATATGAAGTCTCTATCTCTTATGGTTCAAAAGTTATGGCGAAGGTTAAAGTTGACAACAGACAGACATACAAACAGACAAACAGATAAACAGACAAACAGACAAGACAAAAACAATATACGCCCGGGATCTATCGATCCGGGTGCATAAAAAGAATGTGCCTAATCCTCTACTAAACTAGCTCAAAGAGGGATATGGACTACTAATTAAACTAGCTCGAAATTACTCAAGGTGTTTATATCCTCTTTAACTACTATTAGAGGATATATTCTGGCATGGTCCAAAATAAGAAATACAAAAGAATGTGCTTAATTCTCAACTAAGCTAGCTTAAAATTACTCAGATGCTTACCGGGTATGCCCCCTTTACATACTGTTAGAGGGTCTATTCTGATCTAAAATAAGAAATACAGAGAATGTGCTAAATTTTCTACTAAAATACCTAAAAATTACTAAAAGTGTTTATTTTTTTTACTTACTGTTAGAGAGCAAAATTACAGTAGTCAGGAGATGAAATATGCAAGGAAAATTATGTCAGTTCGGTTCATAAATAATATAGCTACAACCTCTTGTTTCGCTTTTTTCTTATCCTTGTCCATCTTACTTGAAAAATGTGATTTTTCATTTGGTGGTCTTGAGGCCATGAGTTTTTACGTCCGTCATTCCTCTGTCACAAACAGTTAAAATCACATCGATTTTAGAAAAAACGCTACCATAACAACACC
>NW_026920356.1:0-17118 GCF_032062105.1 Saccostrea cuccullata | reverse complement strand
ACCAGCTATCCCCCTCCAGGGGCTGCACTCCCTTGACCCAGCTATCCCCCCAGGGGCTGCACTCAGTTGACCCAGCTATCCCCCCCAGCTCCAAAAGTGCACTCAGTTGACCCAGCCATCTAGGCGTCTTATACTACTCACACCATAACTGCATAATGGGATTAGTCTCTCAGTTGATTCGACATCAGCAAGATCTAAAATGAGCAGCTATTGACAAACAAGTTGATGAAATAGTCTGTTTGAAGTCCTCATTAGGCAAGGTTTATGGTCGATAGAATAACCTTGTCATCAAATACAACCTAGTATCTAATTATTAACCATTATTCACACCAATTAACACGGAGTACCACATACATGTACCTCCCAATAAAGACAGATATTTACAATTTTTGACAAAATGCACTGGCAAACTGTTTATTACTATTCTCTTAACCAGTTTATTTAAACAAGCCTGCATGCAGGTCTGTAGACAAAAAAAATCGGTACTTTATGCATTAAATAAGCCAAATCTGAATGTAAGATTTTAAAGTTGTAGATAAGAAATTTAAGTTCAAAATGCAAATCTGAAAAAAATTAAACAAATTCAAACAAATAAATTGTAGAAAAAAAACATTGATTCTGAATTCTGACTTTTTCTCAGACATTGTTTTCTCCTACATAAATCGGTAGGCCATCTTTTAAAATGCAAACACATCCTTTGTGGGGTACAATACTTAAATAATGTTAGGATCAAAATGAAAATCCGAAAAATTTAGACACATAACACAGAACATAACAAGGAACATTGATGAATTTGATTTCTGGCTTTTTCTCGGAAATTGGTCTTTCCAATAGATCATTTTTAAAGTCCAATAATTCCTTAATATTATCAAAGTTTACCTATAAAATAATCGAAACAAATATATGATCATATATTTTTTTAAAAATTAAAAATGAAGATAAATGCCGAAAGAAAATATAATTGAAAACGAAAGTAGATACATTATTAAAAATGAATTAAAATATCTTGAATTACGTATCTTACCATAATTATAGACATTTCTATTCTCAACTGTTTAATTCGTTTTTCTTTAAAAAAAAAATCTGAATGATACTTAGTATATTGTTTCTTCTCTATCGGATTTGTCTTACCAGTATTGGGGAGTTTCCGTTCCGTGAATATTGACCTCAATGTTCCAATGATAACACTTGGTGGGATTTAATTTTCAATTCGAGAAAGAATACTTGTTTGTTGCACTTATCGGTAGCTTTTCATCAAAGGAAAATTCATTCTGCATAAAATCTTTGACATTGGTAATAACTACAATGTACACTCTAATCACTGAACCTAACTCTTTTTTATCATCCAATCAGCATTAGCTATAAATTTGTTGTTATATATTACATCATGAATTATAAATAAATATTTTTTGCACGTACATATAACCCCACAAATGCCTGCGTAAATAGCTTAAGTTCATGCTCACTCCAGTTATAAGATGTTGTCATTAACATTTGTATTGCAATCGTTTAATTTAAATAAAATAAAGAAGTCTAGATTCATATTCGTTTTCGATAAACGGTCCTGAAATATAACAGTTAATGGATATAAGATTTATACCTACCTGACAATTAATGAACTGTACAATCATTTAAGGTAATGATAAATCTTATCCTCGGGTTCTGAAATTGAAAATGTTTATGAAATCTTATTTCAAAATGTACAGCTACAATATATGTATTTACCCATGATATATCTTCAAAGCTCATCACTATATAGCTAATCATATTATATTGGTGATGTTATCAAATCTTAATCTACTTGTTTTTAGGATATTAATACAAATGAAAGCACCAGTTACGTAATTTTTAATTGTAAATTGATCTACAAATGTATTTTGGAATAACAGTATAATAGGTATCCAGACATTTGGGGGGAAATACATGCTTTAAATAGTTATATGATAATTTAGTTTTTTTCCTCCATCATTATACTGTAAACATGGTTATTTTATAACACTTGTATTACATAACACTTGTGGACAATTTTGCCTCGATTCAAATTCGCCCTGTCATAGTTTTGTTTATGAAATTATACAGTATTCTTTGAATTCGCCCCGTTTTAAATTCGCCCAAATGAGGGTAGCGCGAACTTGAAAATAAAACGGGACGGAAATTTCCCTGTATATAGTATTATGCATAGTGTAAATATCATGTTCTATCATCGGAAGACTTTTGATTTCGTATCATGGCTAACAAGTTTGGGTAGAGTTGATGGAAATTTGATTTATCTAAAGATGTATTTATTTTATTCTTTTATGGGGTATGAAATTTAAATTACAGTTTTTACAATACAGTTTTTTTAAATGCCAGAGAACCTTGAATCATATTGTTTTGATGAAATAAAAAGTGTTGCACGAAAGATTTGAATTTTAAGCCTAATGTTGAGACTTCTTTAATTAAGGTATTCTATCCCTAATAGCAACAGATTCTTTAAAACTGAATACATAACAGATGTTTAGATGAGGGATATTCAGTTTATTTAGACATAATTCCCATTTATGACTATAAGCATGTAAGGGTGCATAGTGTCCTATGACCTTTAATTGTTGTAAAAGATACATGTATCTCCCTCTGTTTTTAATTAATAAAATAATTATCTGGTAAAAAAAAATTAATTTCAAAAGTCATTACGTTTATGATGTTTCAATGCATCTTCCACCACAGTATTTTATGATATTTTTTATAATTTGAATGTTTATTTAATTAAAAAAATCGTTTTCCCATATTCTTCAATATAATCTTTGTTAATTAACTACTGCTTATGGTTATCCTTCCTGACTGAAGAGCGGATATCATTACATGTGTAATAGATGAAACACAGAGTAAAATGGGTGAATACATACTTGATCATGGAGTACCGTTAGAATTTTTTTTTTAATCTGAATGTTTTCATTTTTAAACACTAGTACTGTGAGTATTCAATATTTCATATTACAATGTATATATATACGACGTCCCTGTACAATACATTTGTAGTTTACCAGAAAGAAAACTTTTTCAAAGTCCGGGTCAATGGTGAAAGCATGTTAGCAGTAAACGTTCCAAACATCGAGTCAATAGAATCTAAATAAACAACAAAATATATGTAAACATAAAAATAAGATTTTAATAAACTTTGATAAGAAAATATCACAGATTACATGTAGCTTCTTTTTTCAGATACATGAAAAAGTCAGGTTTATTCGTTTAATTCCTGTGGAAAATTTTCCTTATTCTCTGGCACAGTCCAACTTTCTCGGTTTTCTTGGTTTTCACTTTTTTCTAAAAATAAAAAGAATGAAAATCTTCAAATCTAATACTAGTATTCGGTCACAGATAGGACATTCAAACAGAGATGACTTTTATAATTATAAAGTATTCGGGAACTTGTACTCACTGGACAACAACATGCTCCACAAAGGAATAGTCGCATCAGTGGATGTCTGGTGAAATAGTCGTTTTCAAGGTCACTTTCAGACTTTGATTTGTGGGCCTGGCACTCGATTTACTGAAAAAAAATTATTATTGCAAAATATTTTAGGGGAAAATAATGATAATGTTATTTATAGTAAATAGACATGTTAATTTAAAACATATACAAAAAATACTCCGCATTTATGTTCTCTTTGTTCTCTTCAATGTTCAAAACTTTTTAATATATCATAGGGAAAAATACTGTGCTGTATGGACAAACAGCAAAACTGTGAATTACTTTTTTCCTCACCTCCGTTGACAAAAGAGTGACCTCCGTGTCAATGACCTCCAATCCAAATATATTCCTGTAACAGAAATTAACCGTGTTAATTTCAGTATCAGAAATAATAATTCAGATTTTTGAATTACAGATTACGGAAGTAAATATTTTATTAATCTGTTTAAGTCTGTTTGTGTTTGTAATATTAACACATTAAATATTCTTACTTTGTTCGACTCTCGTCGCTGCATGTCGGAATATTTCCGTCCCTCGTGGTGGTGTTCGAATTTCCGGCGAAAATTTGAGCTCTATAATTAGAAAGAGGTATTTATCAATTTTAAAAATTCTCAAACATAATTCATTAAGTGGGATCATTTTACATCTACTAAAGATTTTTATTAAAAAGATATTATCTAACCTGTGACCCTTTGGGTACTTTTGTACCACTGTTTGTTCCACTGGTTTGGGTTTCAGCTGTGTTTATCGCTGTTCTGTCGTCTTCGTCCGATCCACTGGGAAGGTACTGGGCGTGTATCTCTCCTATAACAATCCCAGATTTTGCATCAAAAATGGGCGTCAGTCTCTTCATATGTTGTATCACAGAGTTGTCGATTTGGGGTTCCTCTTCCGATATTTCGGGTAATCCATTACCGCTTGCGCTGGCTTCAGTCCCTTGAATTTCGAGCTCTTCTCCCAGTTCCAGTAACTGACTTGGTTTCTTTGACTCCAAGAAGTTTTTGCTTTCCTCCTTCAATTGCAAATGCATGTTTTAGAAACAATAAGAATGCTATATAAATGCACTAGTACCCGGTATAATAATAACGTTTGTCGAAGATTCATAGTATCAGTATTACTATATTTTGCATTGTAAGATATTTGATTTTTGATTTTTTCCTACCTTAGAATTGGTCATTTCTTTTGTTGAGGATTTAATTGCTACCGGGACATCTACTTTACTCTGAAATACAACGGAGAGATTTTTTTTTAAGATTGCAAGCATAAAAGAAGATTTTTTAAATACAATTTTAAAGTCATATTACATGTACATGTAGTTATATTCTGAAAGGGGAACTTTTACCAAGTACGAGGTTTTAGATTTATAAGTTGTGATTTTTTTTTTACAATAATTCATATCTGTGTAGCTGTTTCTTTAAAAATTCTTCAAATAAATTATTTCAATAATTATTTTGTACAGTAGTTACTGTCGTCGATATCACTGTAGAATAGTATTTAAATTAATTGATGCAAAAGAAAATGCACTAGGTATAGTTTATGTACAACAATTTGTTTGTCATAATTTACTAACATGAGTTTGTTTAAAGTATCTACTCACCTGATTATGAATATCCATTGCTTCAAAGCACACGCTTTTGCTTCTGATGTAAACAATATTCTGACATTTGTTGCTAATAGTCTAAGGAATAATGACGTCATAATTGTCATTGTGACGTTGCAGTTGTCTGTGACGTTTGGGCTTAAAAGTATTTCATTTTGCTAACCTTTCAAATTATTATTATAAGTCAGGCTTCGTCCGTTATGTAAAGTATACCAAGTTTCCAACTATCGTATTATACTAACTATATGCAACTTGATTCCTTAAAATTAAAAATATCAGTCATAAACTCGGGCACGATATACTTATCATTATAAATCGGGCTCGAAGTTAAAAAAAAATAAAAGGTCTTTCGTGTACACCCCTGTGCTGTGTATAGATAATTTGTAGTTCTACTATTTTCATGACTTCAAAATGATACACAGTTTATTTATTATCAACGGTAGTGGGTGAGTACACTAGATAACATTACCATGATTTTTAATTCTCGTCCCACTGATGAGATTTATGTCTTTTAATGAAAATGCAGGGGTTGGCATCTTTGATTTCAAAAATTTGCTTGGGGAAACCTGGTAGTACGATTACCCCCTCCCCCAACATAAGCAGAAGAGGGAACCCCCTCCAGCATCTACCCCTCTTATTGCCGTGTGACACAGTCAGCTGTCAAAAGCTGCTGGATACCTAGTTTAAGAACGGGGCAAGTAAGAATTCAAAGTTGCTTTCCTAACAGGTTATTTTGTGTTCAAAGTCAGTGTCTGCACTTGCAATACTTGTTTCAGATGCTGAATTTTATTCGACATGCTCATTTTCCACTGAGTGACTGGATTACAGAAATGTAAATGCAATATCAATAATCATGGATGATGCATATAATATGTATAATAATACTTTATGTAAACTGGGCTTGGATGCTGAAACTTATCAGATGTTTGATTAAAAAAGATTTTTGTGCAACCCAGTTATTCCCAATTAACCACTGTTAACTTAAAAAACTTACCCAGACTAAACTTGCTTAAATGTTGCACCTATAGGGATGCAAACTACCAGAATGTTTGTAAGCGTTGTTTTTCCCTTTATTGCTATGTAAAGCCTACTAAAGGGTTAGAGATCAATTGTAATAGGCTTTAGACTGAGATTTATGAACAAACACTCTGTGGACCGTACAGCAATTAAATTATAATTTTTATTCCAATTTTTTGTCAATTGGAAGTGGTCGGCAGTTGGTTCCTAGGGAAAACACTGTTTGTTTAATGTAAAACTTAGTTTATCTTGAAGATACACGCAAAATTTGATGAGGCCAGCTATGTACTCTATTTAGGATTGTCCCTAGAACATGGAGGCTGGAGAATTTATCCATCTTTATTGATGTAATCCTCCAGTTACTCTGATATTCCCACTCAACCACCTTTCAGGGGAAGAACCCCAAACCCCCTATAGCTTTTTCAAATCCCCTGTTATTTCAGTTTCTAAGGGGCAATCCTGTTCAATTGCTTATGTTTTACTTATATGAACATACATTTAAATGTTAATTTCATGACTTCTTTATGAAAAGACTTTATTTGTATCATCTATCCTTAAAATTAAAAATTCTTCAAAAATGTTGCATTGTAAGACCTAAACAGAAATGAAATTCATTGATACATAAAAGATAGAATGCCACAGGATAAAGGATAAAAATAATATTTGAAATAAAAATAATATTTGAGTTATCGATAAATCTGAATGATCTGAAATTTTTACAGAGATGTGTTTATGGAGAAGCACTGGAAGAGTGTTGTACACAAATCAATATGTGACTACTTTTTTGAAGAACAAGGAAAGGTATGCAACACATTAATTTCAATGATCCATTTTACATTTATTTTCAATCAGCTTAAATTCAAAATCAATTCAAAAATAAAGTATACATGAACTGAAAATATTTAATGCCTTTTTGATTTCAATATAAAGGCAGGGAATCCAGAAGATGTACCTCCAGTCATTGCCACCCCTCATCACTACCTCCTTAACATCTACAGGAACCAGCTGTATTTTGTGGCAGTAGTCACCACAGAAGGTGGGTATACCTCAGGCCATTGGTCCCTAAAACAATATATTCTATTTGAAGTCACTGAAGAAAATGGTTACTTCATAGCCATTAGTGACTACAGAGCTGGATGTTGCAAAATAAGATTACCTCTGAGTGTGGTACTTCATAACCATATCATAATCACATCAATGGTCTATGAATTTTGTAGATCTCTTTGATGTATACATGTGGTACCTTATATTGGGTATAAGTAAATAAGGTGGCTAACACATATTAGTGTTAAATCTGAAGCAAACTAGCATGGCGCGGCGCCATGCCCCTTTTACTCGGCGCCATGCCCTTTTTTCCAGCGCCATGCCCTTATTTCCAAACCCAAAATTAATAAATATGGCCATTTTTTGGCAATATTCCTTTGCTGTTCTGTTTATTCAGTGCATGCTGATAATCCCTTTGTGTATACAAAGACAGGAAATCACTTCACGCCTGAACGAACGCTCACAGCCACCTGGCTAATTAACATGCCTCAGGCTGTCAGGGTAGAGGATTTAACTTCAGAAACTGTCATTTGATTGCATTGATTACGCAAGAATTAGCCAAAGACCAAAGTAAAATTAACTTGTAAATTATTAACTAATTAAAATGAGGATCGTTTTTTTTTTAACCGAAAGTAGAATAAAACACATTGTTAAACTTGAAGAGAAAACGGATATTTTACCTGAATAAAATACTTACAGTGTACAAAAAAATTAATTTAATGTGATAAAAAGGCTTAAAAACAACAAAGATAGTTTCTTTGATTAGATTTGACAATCTAAGGGTCAATGTTTTTAATTAAAGCCAGATTTTTTTTCAAGCAAATTATACTTGGTATTCATTTTTTTCGGAGTAAGATTATAATTTTCACTGGATCATGTTGGTAGAATTATTTCAAAGTAAAGAGAATGGTCTCTTCATTTTTTTTCAAAATGCCCCCCCCCTTCCCTGAAAAAAATATTTTTGTTTAATGTAACTTGACTGTGCTAGTACACAAATAACACAGTCCAAGCAGGTAAAAAAAAAATCCTTCCTAAACTTTAATAATTTTTGCACATATTTCTGATAGATTAATACAATTCCTTTCTCAAGTGTAACCTTCCTTCTTTTTTAATTAATCAAAGAAATTGGATGTAAATGCCTTTTTTATATTCTTTTTGTTTCAATAATTGTCATGTCAACCCAGGTGTGCTTCATGTGTTGGTATTTAAAAAAAATGAATGAAAACAGATATGTGGATATCTTTAAATTACTTTATTAAAAAAAGATTATATGAAAGGATATTAAAAGTTATTATAATAAACACGTAAAAGTATGTAAAAATTAATAAACGTTTAATATAATTTTAAACACATTAACATTTGTTTTAAAAGTGCCCCCATGGAATCCTGTCGCGACGCAAAGTGCCCTTTTGATTCTTTGATTACCATGCCCTTTTTAGGGTCTAGATTTAACACTACATATAATAGTGAACTTGGAAGGTTGGTATTTTCATGCTTCTTATCACATGGGTATTTATAGCAATAGTCACTGCAGAGGGTAGGCATCTCATGATCTTATTCACTTTTAATAGTAGAAAGTATGCATCTTTTAGCAATGGCAGCTTTGAAGAGAACACTTTATCAACTTCAAAATTAATGGACATCTCATAATACTACCTACCAAAATGTAATACAGTAAAACAGTAGTTACATGTACAAATTTACATGATGGTCGATGGAATATGTGACTGCATGGACTCAGCAATTATTAAAATGAATAAATGAGATATGTTTTTCTATGCAAACATTCTTTCCTAGAGCATGAAGAGAGCTACATTTCTGCAGTATTCCATTCATTTTTGTTTGATTTCAGTACCACCACTGTTTGTCATCGAGTTTCTTCACAGGATTTTTGACACATTTGAGGACTACTTTACAGAATGTTCAGAGACTACACTGAAGGAACACTTTGTTATTGTGTATGAGGTAAATAACTCATCCTTCCTTATAAAATGTTTGTGGGTTTCTACCATATGCTGATTAGACCTCACATTTAAGCATTACTTAATAGACACTTGGCATCTAAAGGAATGTCTCTTTTTACAAATGCTGACAGTCTGTAACCACATGTTATTGATGACATGGCAAGTAACTTCCACTCCCTCTGAGGAACATGCTTATTTTTTCCCCTTAATACCACTGATCCGTCTTCTTATGGATGTACTGATAGGTGGCAAAAGCAACAACCATTTATTGAATCGCTTCCCTCTTTCTCTCTCTCATACAATACACATAAATCTGAATGAACTTTCCAGTATTAAAGAACAAGTGAAATACTATTTATGTTTTAACAGTTACTGGATGAGATGTTGGACAATGGTTTCCCGCTGGCAGTGGAGTCTAATATCCTGAAGGAACTGATCCGACCTCCTAACTTCCTACGGACCATCACAGACACTGTCACAGGAAAATCTACAGGGTAATACAAAATTAACTACAGAGTATAGATAAGCTTAGTGCACAGATCATTCAGAATTTATCCCAGTAAATGCTATACCTATTATTTTCAAATTTAAAAATGAAACAAGGGTGACCTTATCAAGTGTTAGATTAAGAGGACTTCTTAATTAGATCACCTGCATAATGGTTTGCTTCTTTTCCATTTGAAAAAGAGCTAATTTTATAATATACAGTATTTCATAATACATAATTCACCTTAGCTAGAGGCTCAAGTGAGCTTTTCAGATCAATGCTTCTTCAGCATTTGTCTTTAAATCTGCTTGTTCAAAGCTCAAAGCATAGTCTAAGGGACTAGCTTGTGGCCGTTTTTACAAAGATTTTAAAATGTATGTTGTAAATTCAAATTCTTGGAAGTAATGGACTTAAAAATGCAGATGATTTCAACATTTATCTACATTTATATTGCACATTTTTATTTGTCAGAAAGAGACACTGAAACACTGGCTTTAATAAAAAAAAATGTCCCCATGGACCTCTCTCTCTTGCTCTTTTCTGTATTTGAATAATTGTTTCAACAAGTCATAATTACATACAGGTATATATATTTGTATACATTTGATCTTGACAGGGTCAGTGCTACTCTGCCCACTGGTCAGTTGTCCAATGTACCCTGGAGAAGAACAGGTGTCAAATACACAAACAATGAAGCCTATTTTGATGTGATTGAGGAAATCGATGCAATCATTGATAAACAAGGAAACACAGTCATTGCAGAGGTCCAGGGATATGTAAGTCCTCACAATGACAACTACATCGAGTTTTATTCTTGTGAGGTGTCTGCATTTATTTAGATAAACACCCAGTCATTCAAAAATGGTAGGATGGTGCATGTATGTGATATTCAAACATTGTGTATAGCATATTAAAGAGTATTCTTTATTGGTAAAGCAGTACCAATTTCATTTGAATGAAATACACAATCTGTGAAATTGTCAACATTTATAGCAGTTAACGGATATGTGCTAAAATCATAAAAAATGATATCCTTTTAGTGTTAAGACAACATAATCTGCATATATTTACAGATAGACTGTTTGATAAAGTTAAGTGGGATGCCAGATTTGACCTTGTCCTTTGTTAACCCCCGACTTCTAGATGACATCAGCTTTCATCCTTGTGTTCGGTATAAAAGATGGGAGGTATGGTGAAAATTTATGTCACAATGAATTTTTCTAGGAACATTTTTTAAAATTCTATAGTAATTATAACATTTTTAAACAAAGAAATACTTCAGTTTATTGCAAATTTTCCATTTTCAGAGTGAAAAAGTTTTGTCCTTTGTTCCCCCTGATGGAAATGTTAGATTAATATCATATCACATAGGATCAAATAAGTAAGTATGATACTATCTAAGAAGAATGCTTAAGATTGAACAATTGAATTCAGATTATGAAGTTGGGCTGATGTCCCACAAAATATTATATTTCATTGCTTTATTCTGACTTTTCTGACAGTATGGTTGGTGTACCCTTGTATATAAGACATAACATTCAGTACAGGGAGGGAAGTGGAGGGAGGTTTGAAGTCACAATTGGACCAAAACAAACCATGGGAAAAGTGGTAAGACAAAGTTAACTGCTCGACATAACACACACACTCCTTCCTCAATCTAATGGAATGAAATCACAGCCATTGTGAAAGTGATGTACAGATGTAAATTGATTTTTAATAACAACCTTAAAATACATTGATTGAACCCAATAATAATATTAAAATGGCAAATTCCAAATCTGTCATACTTTTTCTTTGTCTACATACATATCTTACATACATTCATGTTTTTGTCTTGAGGTGTGCAGCAGTCAAAAGTCAATGGACTGTAACTGCTTGTAATATCACTTCTAAAAAAGCATTGTTGGTAAAATGATTGGGTAAATGAAAGGTAGATACAGTGGAGCCTCATTTATCCGGACGCTTTGGTTCCCAGTCAATTTGTCCGGATATGTGAAGCGTCCGGATACCTGAGTCACCAGTTAGAAAAGACATAATTACATTTTGAAATTCTGTTCCGATGAAAAAGCGTCCGAATACTGAAGCATCCGGATATCTGGCGTCCGGATATCTGAAGGTCCACTGTATACCAGTGTGTACTTTAACATTTGTATTACCTTGGTTGTAGGTAGAAAACATATCAATGGAGGTACCTTTCCCTAAGTCAGTCCTGAATCTCACCCTGACACCCTCTCAAGGGAAGTACACCTTTGATCCCGTAGGTAAAATGCTTACCTGGGATGTAGGTAGAATGGACCCAACCAAACTCCCAAGTATCAAAGGCAATGTAAGTAACCTTCAAATCCCAATCTCTGGCCAGAGTTATTTTTCCTTGTCATTTAAAAACACATCTTCGAAAAGGTGTACCACTTTTACAAGTGGCACTTTGATTACTAGGGGAATTTGCAACAATTTTTATGTGACATAAACATTCTTAATTATTACAGATAAGTTTGCAGAGTGGTCATCCCATACCAGAGTCAAACCCAACAATAAATGTAAGCCTCCTATTTCCAGAATATGTGTAAAATTCTAAATGGTGCCTTTTTAAATGAACGTACATGTTTCTCATTTTGCATTATGTTGAGCCATGATCTTTTTAAACACATGTAATTATGTATTTTGCTTGGTTCTGGCCTAATGTCTCCTTATTGTTGTAGATAAATTTCACCATTAGTCAGATGGCTATATCTGGAATCAAAGTCAACAGGCTGGACATGTATGGAGAGGTAGGTCAAGCTTGTAATCTCTAAATACTCACTTCTTAAGATAATATTTCATTTTGCGTTTTCTTTTAATACATTTGTTTACTACACATACTCCTTGATAAAAAAAAAGTTTGGGGATCTTTTCTGTCTGTCTTGTTTAGACTTAAACTTTGTATAAATGAAGAAAAAGCGGAAGTTTTTCTTTACAAAAAATCACTGACTATATGTACTTGAGGTTTTGTTTCCTTAATACCCTAGCCTATTTATGCAAGATACTAGCAGGAAAAGTGTAGACATGTTGTATTAAGATTTTTAATGGAGAACTATCAGATTGGAAATTCATAGTTTTTCCAAAGTAATTTGTGTCATTACCTTGATCCAAGGTCATTTGAACAAGTTCGGGATCATTTATAATTCATGTGGACATATCTTGTAAGAGAAACTCTACTTATAACATAAGGATAAGTCATGACCTTTATCCAAGGTCATTTTGCCAAAGTCAAGGTCACTTACAGAAAAGTTTACCGTGTATGCCTGATCCTATAACTTTGTTAAAGAAACATTGGAAGCTCATAGAGAGAAAATGATTGCTTGTTACTTTAAGGTGTGATGTGACTTTGACTTGAATTCATTTGTGCTATGACCTTGACTTGAGAAAGTTCAGGGTCAGTAACCAAAAAGGGTTAACATTTTATCTGGCTTAAAGCTTTCAATGAGAGAAAGTTTGATTTCAGAAAATAAATTACAACAGAGTTATTTTTTTTTTAAGTTTACTATCAGTATCTTTAGTTTAGATTGTAGTACATGTATACTTAGATTAGGGTTTGCTTGTTTTAATTTTAAAATTACTAAAATAATTATGACTGCAATGTATATACTAGTACATGTAATAGTAATTATGTTTTCTTGTTTACCTTTAATTTGTAATTATACATAGAGGTTAATACTCTATCATATTCTTATTTTCAATATTTGTAGAAATACAAACCATTTAAAGGAGTCAAATACATCACACGAGCTGGAAAGTTTCAGTTCAGGACATAGCCATGACATATGTCAGTGATAGGACTTGGAGAACAAATTTTTAATTGAAGGAAGTGACAAAAAGGAGTCAGTGATGATTATTTATACTGGTACTCACCTGCTGTTGTGCAATTTATGTTCATACTAAAATTATAATTTCATCAGGAAAATTTCAGCAATGGATCACGGGAATGAAATCTTGCATATATGTACTACAGTCTTTTTAGCTTACCAGAGCTGAAAGCTCAAGTGAGCTTTTTATAATTATCATAATTGTTGTTTATATATATTTAAATTGACATTTATAATACACTATATATGGAAGCTGACCAAAGTTTATGTTCAGAATATGGCTAACTTAATAATGAATTGTTATTGTACAGAAGAAAAATAGAGCAAGTGCTACATTTTAGATATTTAAATAACCTTATATGTCAATCTGACTTGATTTATCTTGCATTCATTGACTATTAATAAGGTATATATAATACAGTTACAGTATCTTACATGAGCACATTTATTGGTATTTCTTATTGTTAACGATTTTGTCATTAGAGAACCAGTAATGTAGGAAAAAAGTTTTGAAAACCTTTCACAAACATGTACATCATCAATCTAAGGATCAAGTTCAACAATTTACAATGTACATGTACATTGAATTTCTCTTTTTGCCACAGATTTTGGCACATAGAAACATTAGAACTAGAAAATTCAAATGTACAGTGGTAATGTATGGTTGGAATCAGTTTCTATTATACCTTTTCGCATACATGTACAATTCTTCACAAACTCAGTATTGACAGGAAAATGATCAATCTAATTCACATTTACAATGTAGGTCAACTTGATGTTTCATACTTGCTTACAACAGAGATTTCATCAGCAATATGTGAAGGTCATATTTCATTGCCCCCAAACATTTACCATGGTTTCACTGATCAAAATATTATGACATGTTAACTTTGAAATTAAATATAGTTTTTAGAGACTTAAAATCAAATGAGATTCAGAATCCCCCCAATCTTCCATCCTTCCAGTGAAGTACATTTCATTGCACAAAAAACCTAGTTTATATCACAGCAATCACATTTTGTATTACATAATCAGTGTTACTAAAATCAGAAATCTGGCACCCAGCCACATCCTGTACAGAGTTTATTGTTGCTATGGTGATTGTCCTGTTGCCGTGGACACACTTCCTGTTGGTGTAGGACTTGAGATGGTAGATTGGTGTGGGTGGCATCACAGAATGGCGGGTCCTTGGTGTACTTACAGGCACAGATCTGAAAAAGTCTCTGCTCTTTAGACACTGTCCACTTCAGTGGCTTTATCCCAGTGCCTTTGTGAGATCCTAAATAAAGATAATTTATTCTATCTTAGAGTATCACACATTATTTGTACTTGTTAAAATGAAACAGTGTATAATACAGTGAGCTTCATAAATATTCAGTGTAATGAGAAAGGAGTAAATGTTTGGATGGACTAGGAATCAAACATGGGACCCCTGCATCACCACTGGGCACACCTCAGCTGATTCATACTTGAAGGCCACAGAAACAGCCAAGGTTTGCCGAATGCTACATCACTAGTCAGTTGTTCTACCAACTGAGCTACCCAGACTGATCTCCACAGCCCAAACCATTACAGCACCAAAAATAATTACCATCACACCATGGCTGATTTTTACTCAGTCCACAAGCACACCAAAGTTTGACATCGCCTTTCTTGACGCCCGAGACTGTGCAAGGACCATACTGAAAATTGGAACAAAGAAGAAAAACTGATATATTCAATGATTCAAGATGTCAAGGGCCAAAATAAATATAGAAGAAAAGTGGGTGGGGCTTAGCAAAATAAAGTTAAACTGTATTTAACTTTGATAAATGATCGTAGCAAACTCAAACATGTAAAGAACATTTACATAGTAGCAGGGACAATGTCACTGAATGATCACATAATTTTTTACATTTTTAGCTTTATTATAAGGAGAGCAAATAGATTTTATTGACCTAATTTGCATGAAACATAAAGAAGGCCCATGCAGATGAATTAATTCAATTTGAAAATTTCTTTTTAAAAAATCAGTATTTTCATTTTTTTTTTCAATTGCCTTCACATTAAAATAAAACAACACACGTTCATTAAGAGGACCTTAATGTGGACCACATTTATTTTTTCATGTGGGTCAAAAAGACCCCCTGGGAAATATGAACAGGTGCGAACAGTCTCCGACCTCTTAACTGTTTGACACTTTAGTTAACGTCTCGGCCAATATTTGATCTACACACATAGCATTGATCATATAAGTCAAATTACCATTGCAACAGCGGGCAAGTGTCTATTGTCAGTTTCTGCACCTGTCTTGTTTGTCATTTGCAATTCCGGATGTTGTCAAGAAACATGTGCTACTTCCGGTTTGAAAATTGAAAATGGCGACAAGTGCAGGAGACTGGTGCCTGATCGAGAGTGACCCTGGCGTATTTACGGAACTTATCAAGGGATTCGGTATGATATGACGAGCGGTCCAACTTTTATTCTTATATTATCTTTTGTGAATTGTTAAATTCTTAGAGTTACTCCTAATTATTTTAAAGTATAAATCTAGATCAGAGGAAATTCGAATGCAGTATAAAAAATGCATAAAAGCAGCATTTGAAATGGGTATTGAGGTTTCAAGTACATAGGTGTTTGGATTGTAATGTACATGAATATGTTTGATTGTAAATGAAACAAATAAATTATTTTTTAACAATGTTTATTTAACACGGTGTCACCAAACTTAATGGAAAGACCCATTATCATCCGACGTACCGCGACCGATTTTTTTTGTGCATGGTTGTGTTAGATAGTGAACATGGGAACTGAGAAAAATTATTTTTTTAATCGTTCACTATAATAATTCATTGATAACATGTAGAAAATCATAAGTAAAATATTTTTATAAACGCTTAAATTTAGAAACAAATTTAAAATGTTATTGTTGTAATGTTTCAATTTCATTGTCATTGATCATCAAGATATTTGATAATTTTTGACGATATAAAAAGAGTTTACAAAAGTACTAATATGTATAGATATAGGGAAATTATGATTTTCCGGTCGCATTATCATGACGTAGTAAATAAAGTGCATGGTTAACTCTTTGCCCCTTGCGCTGTCTGTGACGTAATAGTAGCATTACATTTGTTACTTTTGGATGACGTTATCCTTTTCCCCGCAGCGCACTTGCGATAACGTGCTGAAAAACGGTTTTTGAGGATGCATTAACACGGTGTATAATAAGGAACTGTTGCCATATACTTCGCCCTAATATTTGTACAATCATTTGTAAAATGAATTCAAGTATTTTGATGATGAATTAATCCTGTTTATTTTGTTTAAATAATTCTTTTATGTGGACTTTTACAGACTTGATATATTATCATAGCTTGCAAGTAATTTCTTATCAATTTTAAATCTATTTAAATCACAAACTTCGTTCAACATAATTGTTTGAGTTTCCATTCAGGGTGTCATTTTTTTGCTCGTGTTAAAATGACGGACATCCCCCCTTTTTTTAATTTCTTCAGTTACATGCATTACCATCATATCTAAACTTGCAGAATCTTTCAATTATAAATAAAAATAGAAATGAGGTTTAAAGAGAAGGATAATCACTTGAGAAAATTTTTTAAATAAATTTTTTAGGACAAAAAGGATTTGTAGCTTGCAGCACATTTAACTTGATTTATCTGTTCGAGAGGTTTTTTTTTTTAATTAATAAATATTGTTGGAATATCGCTTAA
>NW_026920355.1:0-17008 GCF_032062105.1 Saccostrea cuccullata | reverse complement strand
CATGTAACTGCAACTGCAGGGGCTAATTGTGAACACCGGATTACAGTGCATATAAAGAGAAGCGATATCATGGCATTCTTTAAATTTTAATTAAGAACATTTGGGGTGGCATTATTCATTTTGAAAATAAACTTTAAGTTAATATATTCGATAAATTATTCGACTTTATTTCATCCTATACTGTACATGTATTTATAATAATAATAGTATATTTTCAGCAATTCGATCCACATATGACGTTCCTACTTTTACTCAAAGAAACATCATATGTTTATGATTAACATTGAAACGTATTTGAATCGATGTTGAGAATAATCACTAAAAAGGGCGCTCTTAAAATCATTACCAAATAGCTACGGTGTATAATTTGTTGCTAGCATATTATTTCTGTACAGTAAGAGTAGGTAACATCGCTTTATCCGACATTTTTTTCTTGCCGTCGAAGAAAATATCGAGACATGACCCCTTTATTTGAATATTTCAGTCCTTCTTGTTCTGTTTCTATTGTTAAACTGCAGAACTAGAACAAGTCCCATCATTTATATGCATTATATTGGGCATTATCTTAAGTCACAAATTGGGAAGTCTTTATCTACGACAGCTTTTTAAAAATAGCATTGCACATATTTAGAGATTCACAACTGCGTCGTGCCTGCAGTGATATGTATACCAGTAAACAGAGTCATATGAACGCCTTCAATGAAAGTGCCAAGTCTAGACGTATTTCAGGGTTTATAAATAATATGGAAATATTTTTTTCATTTCATGTGACTTTTTTTCACACAAACCCTGAATCTTGTCTATATATCGCATCATGCAGAAAGGTCACTTCTGAAATCGATTCCTTCATGATTATTTGTATCGCATCAGGCAGAAAGGTTGATATATATTATATATGTGAATTCCTAATAAACTGAAATAGGATATATGAATTCAAACAGTTTTATTATTTCTGTAATTGCATGTTCCATAATTCGAGAAATTGATGATTGAGGTGAAGATATCATGTTTAATTGTTATATATTATGATCTTTTATTTCAATTTTAAGAATCGCGCATATATTTTTTTTTAAAGCAACTTTTTTCACTTGATTAATAAAATTAAACAAAATAAAGCAATTACAGGTTTAAAAATGTAATTACAATTTTATATAATTGAATTTTTAACCGATTTTGCAACTATGTGAATTCCTAATAACCTAGAAGATAGGACATATGAAATTCACATAGGAATTTGATAATATCTTCATCATATTTTATTATTTTTTGTATAAGTCCTATGCATGCGTCATATTTTGTAGCACTCTATAATAACAGGAACATTCGTTAATTTTTGGCCTTTTGAGACGCCCCCTCTGGTAACAAGACGGTAGAATTTTGTGTTTTTTTTACACTTAATGTACAAGATAGTATTATTCTTCTTATCTTACATTTTGAACAAAAACGCTATTGTAGTATTTGTATAATTTGCTTTAAAGTGCTAAAAATTGGCATTTTCCCGTATAATCCTACAGTAAATGTACCTATATTTTGAGATGGTCCCTTAGAAATACCTGGACGGTAGATTTCGCCCAAACTTTGCAGGTACACTAAAGTTAATGTAAGTTATATATGGTATAAAAATGAAGAGTTTCGCTATTGTAGTTTTCACGCAATAAAACCATAGTCGGCCCCCTTAATGAGATATACCTAATAAACATATAAATGGGGGGAAACTATTGTCATTCAATAATATGCCGTCAATATATCCTACATAAGTTAAGTTGAAGGTAGAAATCTTAGATAAATTTTGCTTAATATTAAACCAGAAATAGGTCTACCAATAACTTGGCAAAATTGGTACCCAACTGGGAACTTGAAAAGATTGTTGAAAGACCTGATTTCGAAAAACAACATAGCAGTAGATATTGTCATTCAGAAACTCGAGCAATCACCTTCAGAGTACATAATTATGTGTACAATCAGAATGTTTTGCCCAAATAATTTTGCAAATGAGCAATGACAAGGTATACATATCTACGATTTACATTTTTATTGAAAATTCAGCTGTCAATGATGTATAAATCTAAACTGAAATTTGTCGTAGAAAATGGTTTTATAAAGTATTGAAAAGTCGTAAATTTTGATTTCTTGATATTGGTAAAATTTTGTAAAATAAAATTTCCTAAAAGTAATATGGAATTTTAAGTATCAGTATCTGATTTACACTTGCGTAAGTTCCACATGTATCTAGCATTAAACTGGCTGCATTATCAACGATCAATTTGTTTGATAAACAAAAAATATTACTGAAAAATTGAAGTCATAAAGAATCTTTTTATTCCATAATCAAGCAGAAAATAACTAGTTTTACTATTTTTAAGATATGTATATTAAATGAATAATTTCAGCCGCATAAAGTTTTTTTTTAATTAGAATTGAAAGCATCTAAGAAATATCTTATATATAAAGTGTGATATTAAGTATAGAAAAAAAGATTAAGTGTTCTGCTGGCAAAAATGAACAAATCACGTAATGCATGCAGTTATTTTTAAATGTTGTAGAAATTTGATTTATGCATAATTAACATTTGAAAGAGGGTAAGTAATGAACACCAATCTGTGATTGTTTTAGGATGCGCTATCAGCATAACTAACATCTGTATACACTGTATTTAAAACTTAAATCCAGTGCTCTATTCGTATATTAGGTATTTTAGCACAAATTTTAGGCTTTTTGTTTGAAATTTATATGATCATTTTTTTATTGTGCTGTATACTAAACTAAAGCTCAGTATGTTTACATAACTCGTAGTATTAGCTTTGTTCGATTCCAATACCTCTTCCCTAAGTATCAGCATACGAAAAATTTAATATTTTGTAAAAATTACTTTCATATAAACCTAGATTTGTTTTCAAACTATATTCCAGACTGAACGAGGATTAGGCGTGTTGGTCACTCAATTTATCAGACATCAACACTAAATGATCATCAAGTATTCCCAGAATAGACCAAGAATAGTGAATTATCTAAATCCCTCTCAACTTCGAATTAAGTGCATTGCACTAAGACTTTAAGACAATCTTCGTTATCATTTATTTAAGCCCTTCATACCTGCCTGGATAGGTCATCTCAACAATACGCTATGAAACATAATCTAGGTAATCCAAACTGTTTAAAATCTTCTTTAATTTTCAATAGGATTCTTAAACATGAACAGCATTATTTTTGTTCGATTTACTCCTTAACATTATCTTGTGTTTATTGAATATAGCTATATTTTACCTCCTAATGCGATAATGGTTTAGGATTTACGAACCGGAAGTGCTTCTCATTAAATTTAGTAAATAAAGAAATTAAGTGTTTGAATTGTTTCTGTGAAACTAACCTTGTTAAATTCTGTATTCTTAACGTTCTTATTAGTATACCTTATACCTAGAAAAAAAATCATAATTCTCATAGATAGCTTTTAAATTTACTAGTTGCAAGCATTCTTAGCTGATTTAACTAAATACCAACAACAATAATGGAAAACACTTCAATGAAACACTAAAAATGTTTTGTTTTTTTTTTAAATAAAATTTACGAGTATACTGAATTTTTTGCTTTTATTGTTAAAACTTAAAGGTATATTTGTGAGTATCCTGAGCGTAGCTTGGTGCCTGGACTCTCATTGTGACGACATGGATAGTGACTTATGTAAAACCTTCAATCTTCATGTCAATGTATGTTCAAATCCGTGCCTGTCCAAAATCTGTCCCAGGACCTGCGACAAGTGTCGTAAGAATTCGTTAGAACTTATATAGAATGACATTTTCTTACAATATTTACAGTAACTTGAAATACAAGACGCAGTGAATGAAATCTAAACTGAACACTAGGAAATTGTAAATGTGCTTGGAATCTGAAACTTTAGATTAACTAATCAAATCAATTTCCAACTGAGAGGCACCCATTAAAAGGTGAATTCAAATGATTGTTAAATCCTTGATATAAATTATTATTACAAAGTATATTTTATTCTATGTGATTAACAAATTCCTTTTTGTCTGATTGGTTGAACTGAAATATATGGAGATAACGCAATTATCCAAGCCCATAAATCCATTTGAAAAATTAAAATCAGGAGCATAGCAAACATGGAACTCTTAAACATCAGAAGCGGGATCAGGTACCATGGAGGATTGAACATCCCCTGCCATTTAGTCAATTCCGCCGCGTGCACCTTGTCATAATCGGGAAAAAACGTGAAAATCCGATTCAGTCTATAAATAATGACCTAACAAAAAGTAAGAAAATCTTCCATCATCATTTTTACTTAATGACAGATTATTTCTCCATAAAGTTCATTTGTAGATGAAGTTGATGAAACAAGAATATCAGCAGTCTCGTTTAAAGTCATCACTTCGTAAGTTCTATGGTAAATACAATGACTTTGTCAGCAAATACAATGTATCAATGAGTTAAATGCTGACTGACTGATTTTTTTATACTAATTGTTAGTCCATTATCTATACACTGAATTGACGACGGATTTTCCCGTTATTTCCTGATCATGACAAGGAGCACACGGCGGGTGTGACCGGTCAGCAGGGCATGCTCACTCCTCCACGGCACCTGACCCCACCTCTGATGTTTCGGAGGTCCGTGTTTGCTCTGCTCCTATTTTGTATTGTTTTATGAACTTTGAGATTGAATACTGTTCGTTATCTCCATATCCTTCTTGTAGACATGGTTTATATATCACCATAAAATATGCGAGATTATGAAATTCAAACGGTTCAATTTGCTAGACACCTTTTGGGTGAACTGTATTTTTATTTTCTTTCTATATTGGAATAAGTCATATAGAGAATTCCCAATTGCTACAAAAATTATGAGATGTACATGACATAGTAATGAGACTGTCCGTCTGTAATTGTTCTAAAATGTGAAATTAATGCTTTCGTAAGTTGTTATTAGGGAAATTGATTTGCATCTGTTGCAGAACCAAATACAAAACAGGCATATGTGAGTGATGTATTTTTACTGCAAAAGCTGTAACAATAACTTTCCTTCTGTCAACCAAAGAAAGCATTGTATTATTTCTAATGTACACACATATTCATTAACCTGCTTTGTGAATATTTATAGCTAGAAAATGCTACAGTTGTAATGATGCTAACTCGCTGGATAATTGTAACACAACACGTATATGTCCGGATCGTACATATGTGAGTTGATAAATAATGAATATTATAAATAGTTTCTTAATGCTTTTTAAATCATATTTTGCTCTTAATCTGTGGAAAAGAATGTTTTGTGTTCTTTTCATGTAGTATTCTTCCTTCCACATTAAAGTGAATGGTATTTTGTGTCTTTCTCTTAGAAATGTTTAGTGCATGAGGGCATAGCCTCTGACTTCTCAATTACCTACCAACTTGGATGTGCCACAAATCTAGTAGGTAACTTATTTTTGAATTTCAGATTTAACTATTTCCGAGTATTGATTTTCATCAGGTAAAGTATATACAATTCTATTATAGCATGAATTTGAAACAGTATTTATAGAATATGTGTTTTGTTGTTTGTAACTCATTTTAGGTTTGCAGTAGTTTATTTGGGAATGGGCGAGTACTAGGCAGAAGAAAGAAAAGAAGTATTAATGGAGAATGTTGTAATTCTGACCTTTGCAACAAACATGATCCAAGTAAAAAGAGGCAAATAGTCATCAGTCTGGAAACTACCACAACAGAGATTATTACGAACCGAACTGACGTTATAACGAATTCAACGATTGGTTCCATGAACCATACATCAACACCAATCACTAATGAGTTAACATTTAATGCAACACAAGACAATATAAAAAGCAGTTTTATGACGTCAACGAACACAAAAGGTACAACGACTTTAGTTCCTGTAACAACAACCTCAAAGAAACCAGGTAGGTATTTCTTTATTTTTATTCCAGATGTATCCTATTAGTAGAAAAATATATTCAATGCTAGCTAGTAGAAATTTTAGCAATTTTATGGTGCATACCGGTATATAGAAACATAGCAAAAGCGGTTAATGTGGGAGAATTGTTAGGGATAATTGATTTTAGCGATCTCAATATCCTTGCTTAATATGCCAAAATTCATTCCTCGCTAAAATTTCTGCTTATACGATAATAAATCTGTAAGCAAAGAAAGTATTATTAGAAAAATAATGTTTTAATTAAAAAGAAAACTATAAAAGCTAAATTTGAGATTGTATTTTTTTTATATTTACAGTGTTAGTAGGCATCACTGTTTAAAAACTGATAAAACACAAGTTACCTTCAAAATTTATCAAAAAACAATCAGACACATCAATAAAAATTATTTTAAGGTTGTGCTGATATCGACACGGCTTCCTGTCAAAAACTTGCTTCTCTCAAGAGGGACATGTGTAGTGATGATTGTTTTGTGCAAGTCTGTCCACGCACCTGTGGGAAATGCCGTAAGAATTAATATAAAAGCAGATCATAATTGTGATTTGTTTCTTATAAATGCTATCATATGCCATTAAATAAAATTATTTATCTTAAAATGGACTTTAGGGTTATGACCTTTATTGTACCCATTGATGAAAAAAGTAAAGAAAATTATTATGATTAATATAGAAAAGTAATTGATCTTATAGCTGAATGTTATTCCTGCATTTTCCTGGACACTCCAGAAAACTGTACAGATAGATCAGTCTGTTCACTGGGTGAGGTAAGCCCTTTATAATCAATTAGTAAATGATTTGATAGTTAACAGATAAAATTTCTATTTTTCGTTAGACATCTTATTAAAGCAGATTTGTACATTGTCCTTATACCAAGGATAATTTGTTAAGGTTTCTGCATTTAGTTTTTTAATGTATTTTTTTTGCATATTTTTTCCTGAAAAGTGATTGCATCATTTATATTGAAAAAAAAAAGAAGAAGATAATCTATTTTATTTCTTAATTTTAACAGTTTATACAGATTTCAAAACATGACGCTAAAACTACTTTTTGTCTTGTTATAAAAAAAACTTTATACTGTTTTTAGAAATGCTATGTAGTGGAAGAGTACTTAGACAATGGGGAGCATGGCTACCGTGCAGGATGTCTTCATGAAGATGTAAGACATACACAAATCACTAAACTTTGATGAAACTTTAGGACAGAAATAATAATGTAAACTTTCCATTAGAAGCAGGAGGGATATATGTTTTCGTGTACTGTTTTTCCCCCAATATCATTATTATTGAAAATATTTTTTCAATGTTTTTCCTTTCTGGTTTAGACTTTATATTATAAGCAAATTGACAAGAAATGCCTTTCACAAATTCCATTTTTCCGCCTTTTATAGAATAAAAATAGAAAAACTTTACATAACATAGGTGTGTACAAGGTTCCACATAAATGCTGGCAATGTGTTTGGACGAAGAAGCGACCACTTAGGTTTGATTTTAGATGGAGATTGCTGTAATGGGGACCTCTGCAATCACCACCCCATTATTCACACTACATCCACCACAACTACTACGCATGCTCCTACACATGCTCCTACGCATACAATTACGCATGCACCTACGCAGTCTCAATCCACCACGACCCCACCAGGTTAATTGATTTTGTGCAGTTTATAGTTTGAAACACAGAGTTGAGACAAATCAAGGCATTAGAAGATTTTTTTAAGTATAAGTTAATAAAGGTCGCAATATGCTTTATATAATTAATTTACGAATGCTTTCTTTTTTCAAAATACGTAATTTGAATTCTAAATATGACTCTGGCGGTTATGAAAAATATTCAGCATTTTTAATATTTTTTTCATTGAGACGGATGCATGTATGTAGCAGGACAGCACTGTCCTACTGGTTTTAGTCTTGTGGATGGAAAATGTCTTTTTATTGGTACAGAATTGTCAACATACGAAAGTGCAAAGGTAATGTAATGACGAGAATAATTCATTCACATTATGTATAGCAGAGAGCTGAGCGAAACCGATTATATTTTCAATTTAATGTTTGATTTTAGATATCATGCAAGTATCATTGCTCAAATCTCATAGAAAATATATCAGACCGTGACATAGACAGCATCCGGATCCTTATCGATAGTGTATTTTGGGGTAAGTTTAGTACTTATTTATTGTCATTATTCTACATTGCCCTAGTGGCATTAAACTACCATTTAAATTAATTTTAATGGTAGATAGCTATCATTCCTCGAATATTTTTGTCACTGTTAAAAAAATATTCTACTAATTTTACAGGTCTACCAAATGATAGGAAAGTTATTGTACTGGGAGCTCACACCGATTCCCATAATCAACTGGTTTGGGACACATCACGTCAAAGAGTGCCAGGTGTTCATCATGACCTACACGGTAACGACTGTCTTGTTCTAGAGGGACACGGGGGACACAGGGGACCCCATGACCATTTGCTTAAGCCTTCTTCATGTGATGATATTCATTATTATATCTGTGAAGCAAAATTTAAATAAAATATTTTTGTGGTTTTATTTAATTTCTTGCTTATTTCAGTTATATTTTAATCTGTATTGTCACCTTTAATTACTCATTTTGAAACTGGCATATAAAGCATCTGCAATAACTAGGCCAACATATCACAACCTGTATCAATATTTATTTTAGTTTATTTTTAATATTAATGAGTAGTAATACATGTAATACTTAAATATAATAAAAGATCATTTCGATTTGTTGAAAACAACAAATAGCGATATATAGGAAATCTTTGAATAAGAGGCCACAAATCGCAGACCCTCAGAAACTCCAGAAATGGAATCAGATACCCAGAAGGAATAAGCATACCGTGTTGACGAGTCACACCTATTTATTGATTAAGTAGAAGGAACATTCCGTAATTAAAAGTACAAAAGCATGGAGTTAATCATTGACATGAAACACGTCAGCCAAAATAAAACCTATTAAATGGTAATGTTCCTTAAACAGCATTATAATCTCCATAGAATTTTAAAATGCTGAATTGAATTGAAGTTACATCAATTGTTACAATTGTAAAAAAATTGATCGTTCTAAAAGCATGATGGGAATATTTTCATAAAAGTCATTAAAAGTCAGAATAACATCCAAATAAAAAAAACAGACATGGCATATTATGTGTTTCATCTTATTTCAAATTCACTGTGATATACCAAGTCGACATCAATATGAATGGGAATAATTAATGTTTATTGAATAAACTTCGTCCATTAAAATTTGAATACCGAGATGGGGAAACTGCAAGTCTTTAGGTCATATTGTGTAGTTTTTTTAATAAAGCCTGCTTCATTACTAGCCGGGTAATAGAGGAGCACAATAAGTTATTGACAGTTCGTTGGAAGACTCTCCCAAAAGTATTTCGGAGGACATCCTCACAATGTCAAGAAAAACTTGACATGGTGAGGATGGTTGGAGGATTGTCTCCGAAGATTACATAAATGGTGTCAATAAGGAACCCCAGCATCCTTTTAATATATACATTAGAGTAGAGTCAGAGTTATTTTTACCAAAACCAAATTGTTGTTGAACATTCACAAGACTGGAAAATTTCCGAGTTCTTGTTTTATTCAAGAAGATACCTATTAACAGTTGTGATTTAAAGGTGAATCTCTAAAGGAAATTAGGTTTAAATCTCAATTAGCAAATGGTAAAAACGTCACGTAATGTATATTTTGAGATAGGTTTATACCTGTTTTTTTTTTTGTTTTTTTTTTTGGAATTTTAATTTTAATGGTGGTCACCACATTCACTTACCTAGATATTTTATCGGTAAAGTATATATCTACAGCTTAGTCCTTTTGAAAGAATCAAAAGCTATGGTGTTGTTATATTTTCTTCAGGCACGAGGATTGTTTGAAGCATACCATAACTTTATAATTAATCGTCTGGGTAAATATTATTTTAAAAATTAAGTTTTAAAATTTTATTAAATATCAAACTTCTTCATAATTTAAAATTACGAAAATTGGATCACGGAGCAGGTCAGATTTAGTTATTTACAAATAATGCACTTAGCAATGACAGGAGTTATCTCAATGAAAAAAAAAAGCCACAGGACAAAACAATTTCAAGCTATTTGAATTATAGTACCTCAATAATTGTTACATTTCTAGGGTTTCATGTGTATTTCCTATCTCCACTTTTCATTTCATTATCCTTTTCATAAACTAGCAGGCAATGACTATGGTCATATTACTAAATATACTGAGGAACAATATATTGTACTCTTTATCGCACTATGATAGGGAAAGATTAACCATTCTAACACATACTCAGTAACTGAACTTCATTTATAAACTTCTTGTACGTCAACTATATGCAACGTCTTACTGAACGTTTCAATATTTACCAATTTCAATCAAGAGGAGTCACTGTGCTATAACAATCTATGTTTAATGAAACAATAATAGAAACTTTGTGAAGACACATTCCTAGAAAAAATAATGTGGGATCTGGTAAAACGGTGGAGTGAGCATCCCCTGAGCATCCCCCGTCACACCCTTTGTGTGATCATCGTCAAAATTAGGAAAATATAAAAACAAAAGATGATTCAGCGAAAAAATATTGCCCTGACAATTCGTATGAAAGAGTCAGTATTCAATAGAAATTTAGATTGTTTTTGTTACCCGGGTCTTTGTTTTGACTAAAATATTTGCAAAAACGAAGTTGGGTTTTGTTTATTGAATCAACTTGGAGACATGAACTCTAATCTACATTACATTATTGAAAATGTGAACCTTATTTCGTTCGATCTAGCTGTTATTAAGTACGGACTTCTGGCTTTTCATTATCAATGCCGTTATCTTATATAATATCTGTTTAAATAAATCAACTTTTTCTAAGGTGATATGAACTTTAAAACAATGTTTTATATTCAAAAAGAACAGGAATTTTTTTATCAATGCTATAGTTAGATGATTAAAGACATGTTTAAGGTTTAAATGTTTAAACGTTTGGTAAGAAAATATGCCGTATCTAATTCACACCTATATGTTTCCTTGGTTATCATTCTAGATAAGCAATCGGACAGTTACTATTAACATGACCATGAGGACTTTTATTGAACTCTTAGGTTTGATAATTACTTTATTGTTACTTCTAGTTTGCTATTTTTATAATCATGTATGATTCCAATCTCTAATATTTATCTGAAATTTGACATATTTATAAACTGTCTACAAGTTTTCAATAAAGAAGGAACTCATTCGCTTTATTGTGCTTCAAAATTCTTCTATAAATCGACCAGAATTTATCAAAGTAATACTTAGCTCTTTTTAGGTGTAGTGATTCAGTTTGCTGCAATATCATCCCAGCAGCTGTGTGACAATATTGATGATCAAGTTTGTCAGGGTTTTGCTGCCAATGTAAACATCTGCAATGATCCATGCTTATCAAAGCTCTGTCCAAGAACATGCAATCTGTGTCGTAAGTTTTCCTTTTTGTTATTGTTGAAAGTCTCGTTACCACAATGTATAAACTAAAAGATAGTATGCCTTTTATTATGCTGAAGCAAAATAAAGTTACATCTTGTGCATGCGTTTTAAGATAGCAAAATTGACAATTATTGAAAGACGAATATCAAGAAAAAGTGAATATATAGGTATGAAGCCAAATGTTTACGTGTCAAATAGCACACTGTGTATTTGTTTGGAGCAATTTCAAGGAAAGGGCAATTTATCGCAAAAAATGGATAAATTCCTCTCTATTCACATATCATATTCATAAAATACATGTGACAGCCTAAATTTGAAAATGTTTTCTAGATAACTTACATGGACATGTATATGAGAATCTATCTTTTATTGCTTAACAACTCTTATTTATGAAATCATCGAATTAGTAAAAAACAAATCATTTAATGAGGACAAAATGATAGAATTTCTTGACATTATTTTAATGTTATTCAGCCCTCAAATGTTACCATTGTCTTGCCATTATTTTAATGCTATTCAGCCCTCAAATGTTACCATTGTCTTGACATTTTTTAATTTTAATGCTATTCAGCCCTCAAATGTTTTCATTGTGATGGAGTGTCCTCGCCCACAATGTGCAACACAACAATGATTTGTACAGACAAATCTTATGTAAGCAATTTTATACATAAAAGAAATATAATAGAAAATACTAGAATTAATTGATCTTAAGTAAAAAAAAAATTAAGCTTCTTTCTTTACTTAATTCTTCTTTATTGAATAACTTTAAGCCATGCGGCTCATCAGTATATAAACAAAAATACATATAATGTACTTAAGGATGTTGCTTTTGTTTCCAAAATCCTTTCCTTGACTTGGACTTGGACTTTTGAGCTTGAATACTGTTCGTTATCTTCATATATTTCAAGTGATACATGTACTAATTAGGAAAGTATGTTGTTCTTGTAGTCCTGCATCGTAACTGAGTCTTTAGGAGATGATTTTTCCATCAATTACAGACAAGGCTGCGCCAGCTCAGATGTAAAGTTTTCAGTTTACAGAGATTGATGAATACGTGTTGTGTGATAAAACGCAGTCAATATTTTGAAATACATAAGTATTGTTGTATATAAATGTAAGCAAATACTATTCTGAAAGCATTTACAGTCAAGATAAGCAAAATAGAATAATGACTATATATACACTTTTATTTGAAATTCCCCTTTTTATCGTAGAACTTTAAGACAATTCCACCTCTTATCAATCGTAACTTTTGATTAAATCTAGGTCTGTACACGATTGTTTGGATCTGGAACACCGACACTCATTGGACGTAGGTCAAACCTTGAGGGAGAATGTTGTGATAACGACCTTTGTAACAGGAATCGTCCCGTAGGTAAAAGGCAGGTGGACTTCTTCGATACGACAACCACAATGCGTCCAAGAACGACAACTCCTACTTTTGGAACAACCACGCCACCTATGATGACAACAATGCGTCCACGTACGACAACTCCTACATTTGCAACACAAACAACAACTCCCCCGATGATGACGACATCACAACAACGTAATCTTAAATATATATAGTTAAATAAAATACGTTAAATATTCTTCTTCCAGTAATAGAATGAAAATGGACGCCCTTCATCCATTAATTTCAGTACTTGAACATGTTTTCCTCCTGAAGGATTTAGAAGGCTTAAAATTCAGAAGATAAACTTCTTTTCAAAAAGAAAGCACAAAAATATCAAAAAGATATACGCAAGTCGAAAACCTCATTTAATAATTATACTCCCACACAGCACAACGCTCTCATACTCGAGTTCATTTTTACAGAGATATTCAGTGACCTAGAATAATATGGTTGTATATTTTAAGAAGTATTCCTAAGTATGATATTGTTTTATGCAATCTTTAATTCTTATATGACATTTTTCATAGCTAACCTCTCATCCAAGTGTGATGATATTGATCATGCATCTTGCCAGCGTCTCGCCATGATCAAACGAGACATGTGTACCGATGACTGTATGGTTCAAGCCTGTCCTAGAACCTGTGGAAAATGCGGTGAGGTTACGTGTACTGTCGCAAGACATTCCACCAATATATGATATTGATAATAAAGGTCATGGCTCAACTGTCCATTAAAATAATTGGCATTAGAAGAAAAAAAATATCATTTCATTGATATTTTTTGAAATCTGTGATAAAATATATTTGGTGTACCTTCTCTTTCCACAGCTGAATGTTACTCATGTCAGCATGTCTCAAATCCTGCTAACTGCACAAACCATGCTGTCTGTGAACCAGGGGAGGTAATTCTTTCCTAAAAAAATAATTGCGAAAAAGTCATGGTGAATATATTAGTAATGTTACTTATAAGTTATGAAACTGTTTTATAGTACATGTGTACAATTTATCTTGAACAGAAATGCTACGTCCTGAAAACATTGAGCTTTAGTGGTGAGCAAGGATATAAAATGGGATGCATGCTTGACAGTGTATGTAATTCCTATTTAACTAGTGAATAAATATTCCATAATTTTTTTTTTTAAATCTAAATAAAATAAAATCTGCAAAAAAGAAAATATTAATATTTTCGGTGAGATTCATTAAATATAAGACCTTTTCTAACAACATTTTATCTAAAATTCTCGAGTTTTTCTTGTTCAGGTATGCAAGCAGTTTAACACTCAAGCTGGTAATGTGTTTGGTAAAAGAAATGATCCTGTTGAGCTTTCCGTGGATGGTGACTGTTGCACGGGGGATCTTTGTAACCACGTGGCATTAACACATGGATCAACATACACCACCAAAGCACCCCCCACGGGAGGTAACGTTTAACCATTCGTATTTAATCTTCCTTGGCACCTGGTTTCACCTCTGGATTTGGTGGATTCTGTGTTTTATTACTTATTTACAGATTTGTGTTGATTGTGGGATTCTTTTTAAATTGGTCATTCGTTATCTAAACTTTTTTATTATTTTTCACTAAGGGTTTATATCTACATTCTAATTCAGTGAAATACAAAGAATGCTTCTAAATAGATAAAGCCTTACTGCGTTTTTGGTGCAAATTAGGAAGGAAGTTGTTTTTTCAATTCTGTTTTAAAACAGGATTGCTTAAGGATTCTTTTCTATTTGTATTGAGAAATGATGACTTTAAACAAGATATTCTTGTTTCATCAACCTATTTAATTTTCAATAGCTTGTCTTAAAAATCTTTTACTATAGATTTATAAAATATAAAAATTTCTTTTTATTTAAGTATTTATAAATATATATTTTTATTTAGAAATTAAAATGTCTAACTGCCTTTCCTAAGCACGTTTTATAAAAAAAAGTTTTGATATGCATTGATCAACAATATTTTTTTTTAGATTTCATTTTCACATTGTTTTGAAAAGAAATTTTCCGTTTACTCTGAAAAGAATAGAATATTAGTACAAAGTAACAAAGAACATATATTGGTCTTTCAATAAAGAAATCTTACTTCTAAAGATATGTTTGTAACATTCGTAAATAAAATATTGGCATGGCATACTATCTTTATAAAATATCAAACCACCAATAATATTGTACCATTTAAAAAAGTTTTACAACCTTTAGCATATCACAAAATGTTAACCGAAAACAGTATTCATTTGTTGCTAAATGATAATTTTACATCCTTAAAAAATAATCAAAGAAGTTAAAATATTTGAGGAACTGCTTTTTTTTTAAATTTAAATATGTTCTATTTTGTAGTTGGCTGCCGATACACAGCCGCCAATCATCATTGTCCTACAAATTTTCACCTGGTTGATGGGAAATGTATGATGGTTGGACCTGGTCAAGTGTCCTATGCTAAAGCAGAGGTGCGTTATTCCCCCTGTTGGTTTTTATTTCGTTCTGAGAAATAAATTCTCAATTCAATATCTATCGAGATGTTTTAATATTTTTTTTATTTTCAAAACTTATTGTTATACCCTTATAAATATCCTTCTATATATTTCTTACTAATAAAAAGTCCAACAAAAGAAATGTTTATTACGTCGGTCTAACAATTTCACTATTGACCGGTCTTACATAAGAATTGTTAGACCGCAACGTCACCTGTCTGTTACGTCACAATTAATAATCATCGTTCAATATCGGCGACGCGAAAATAGCCGAAGTTAAGAGCTATTAAGAGTTGTTGCTAACAGCAAGGTAAGGTAGAAGGGAAGAGTATGTTTTGTGATAAATAATTTTTGTGATATAATAGACTTATAATTGATTTTGTTCTTTCTCAGCTTGATGTTTATATTTACTGAAGAAGCCATAATTTTCCATATAAAATAATTGATAGTATAGCGTGTATTGATAAAATTGATCAATCTTAAGTGAGCAGTGAAGGGTATAACAAAACAGTTATAGACTAGGATTCGGGCAACATATGATTTGTTGGACCTGAAGATGAAAATGTTGCCCTTGGCCTGCGGCCTCGGGCAACATTTTCACCTTCAGGTCCAACAAATCATATGTTGCCCTCATACCCAGTCAATAACTGTATAGTATTGTTCATTTATCATAGGCAATATCCTCACATTATGGAGTATCGTATTTCTTTATAGGCCTACTGCCATAATCATTGTTCCATGTTAATGGAAAATTTCTCAGGAAAGGAAGCACATGCTGTATCATATTTCCTTCAAACTCAATTACGAGGTATGTACAGCTTAGACGTAAACGCATTCCATACTCTTACAAACAAGAATACATTAAGTTTTTATCTCTTTTCAAAGAAATTAATTTGAAATAAATTCCGTCTCAGAATTTTAAAAAAATCTTTACAGGATATTTATCGTGTTTATAATATGAGAAAATTTATGGTTTGATTATTTAAAAGAATACAATTGACGAATTCTTTTGTCTAATTTTATATTTCTTCCCTAACTTACACCTGTTGTAGGTCGTTCAAATTATGTATACATTGGAGCTCAGGATGCTGATCACGATGGAGATTATACCTGGAACGTTGCCGGGACTGTCGTAGCTCACTCCTCATCCCCTGTGAGTGGACACTACTGCCTGACCTACTCCGCATTAACAAGAGGAGTACATCCGGTCTCGTGCACGTCACTTCATTACTTCCTGTGTCAAGCTCCAATGAAATAAAATGGGAATAAAGTTTTATATATACTTTTTTGATATTTATTTCCTCAAAATAAAGTTTATAACTTGCTGTGATATTTTTTTTTTTGTTTGAAAGGAGACGGTGAGAAAAAAAAGGTGATGCAAATAATGCATGTCGATTAAAATACGATCGTGTGCTCCGTTGCAAAAAGACATTTTTTTTTATTACATATGAAGCAGAAATATTTCAAAAAATATACACAAGACTTTAAGATTCTAGTATATTGACGATGTATTATAAAATAACAATAGTTACGTCCATTTATATGTCGATCCTAAATATCTCAGGGAGCTTAATTGAACTAAGAGTATGATACATCTGTTTCGTATTTGAATATTCTACTAACAAAGACTGAAATCGTAACTAAACAACAAGTATTTTTATATTCTATGATAAAAGTAATGGTTAATTTATTTTATCGTCAAATTTCATTTCCCTACTTCAGTA
>NW_026920354.1:0-17178 GCF_032062105.1 Saccostrea cuccullata | reverse complement strand
TAATTTTGCCACGATTAAACTCAAAAACGGTAAAAGATATCAACATGAAACTTTCAGGGATTATAGATGTGATATATACTATCCAGGAAGCGACGTTTTGTTGTTTGGGAACTTCCTGTCGTTAGGTGAAGCGAATTGAAAAAAGTGCATTTTCTAACTTTTTTGTTTTTCAATATTTTTTATTTATTTTTGGAATGGTAATAGAGACCCTTTGATTGATGATTACTATATAAGTTGTTTTGAATATTGGTTTGTTGAATCTAGATATTAACATTTAAAAATCTAAAGCGGGACCAAGATGGCGGCTGTCTCTGTCAACTGCGCCATTTCGCAATTCGGGGTTTATGGAGGCAACCGAACTTTTGCTTTAATGACTTTAACATAAGGATAAATGAAATGTAAAAGACTGCTTCAATTGTCACGTAGTAGTTACGTTGCAATTCGGGGTCAAACTTAAACTTAATTGCCGTTTCACTGCTTTAGTGTTACTGAATTAGATACGATATGTATTGTGAACAATGTGTGAGTATTCTTTCTAAACCTCGGAACAAAATATAAGCGATAAGAATGTCCTTTTTTTTATTGAAGCTACACTGTATATACCTATTTAATAGAACACTCCAAAGAAAAGACGCGAATATTTACTCATGGCACTTGGTGCAAAATTATAAATTGTACCACCTTTTATAATTCCAAGACAGATGTACTGTTGTAGAAGTATAAACAGGTAAAGTTAGAGCAGAGCTCCAAATAGCGTAATGGATAGTTTCTTGGATTTTCACTTTTGTCACTTAGGTTCAATGGGGTTCGGGGGTTACTGGGTTATTTTCCTGAATCGGGCGGAAGCCTCTCGTTGTTCGCAACGAGATCGAATCTAGTTATTGTTTTTTTCTTACCGATTTTGTGAACGCGAGTTCTCGAAAACGGCTCGCTCGATTTTCATGAAACTTTCAGGACTTATAGAGCGTGAAAAAAATAGGTATGCATTTTTTTGTTTTGATGACGTCACTTCCGGTTTTGAGATTTTTGCGTTTTAGTGATTTTCAGAGGGTCACTTTGTCCAGCAGTTTTCTCAAAAAGCACTTAACAAAGAAGCATGAAATTTTCAGTGATGCTAGAGCAACCTTTGGAGAAGTGAATTTCATATATCACAACCACAGGAAGTACGAAGCGCCGACGCTCGTATTTTATTATTTTCATGTTACATGTATCATTTATAGTTAGGAGCTCATTACACCATTTTTTGATGACGTACTACACAAAAAAATAAACCTCCATTGTGTCAACCGGTTTCCTTTGGGGACGAATTGTACAGGTACCTCTATAATATGACCCTTACCTTTAAAATGCTTTAAAAATAGATGAAACATGTACATGCGGTGTTGTAGATAGGACTTCATATGTCATACCGGCGTACGCCGAATGCGCCGCTTGACCTTTGGTAACCCGGCATGTTCTCCATTTTACCTGGGAAGGTTCGCAGGCGTACGCTGATCTCGCGGGTCTGAACTGCCCGGCGAAGAAATCGCCGGTCTTAGAAAAATGGCGGGGAAAAGAAAACAACTGTAAAAATGCAGAAAACTTTTTAACCAAATCGACATGTTCTTTATTTTTTTTGCATTTTTGAGCAAATCTTATTCATATATTTAAAATATGTTTTTATTTTCTAAGAAATAAAATTTTTTGGGGAGGTCCATTTTTTTTTTAATTGAATTTCGAATTATTATACAAAGACATAATGTAAAAAGTGATAAATCTTAATTAATTGATTATTATTAGCGTAATTATTCATTATCATGTTTTCGCCGGTTTTCTTCATTTGCCTCTTAAGCATAGGTCACACTGTCACGGTAACAGACACGGATTGCAACGGCTCACCCCGATTCTATAAACCGTTAGAAATCGTATTGCTGATACGATTTTTTGGCGCGAAAACAATCGAAACGGTTGTTTCAAGATTATTGAACGGTTTAACAAGGGTTTGGACACGGTTTCATTAAGGACCCCTAAGGTTTCATTAAGGACCATGCCATTCACGCCACGGACACTGTTACGCGCAACCACGGTATCCCGTAGTGATACCTTATAATACGACGGTCTCACTAGTGATTGCTAAGCTACGGTTACGGCCAATCAAGTTAATGCTACAACGCCCCCCGGCTCTTGTACGAGAATGCCACGAATGAAGAAGATTTTTTTAAAACGTGTTACGTCTAAGCAGGTAAAGGACATTGTGAAAAATGTAATCGTAATTAAGGTTCTCGTACATGAACGCCAGCAATAACATTTTCAAAATACAGATGCAGTGGCTACCAGACCCAACCTGACACTAAGCAGTCCCAGAGCAGTCCTGGGGACTGTTTTTAAGAGCGGTCCCAGCAGTCCCAGCGGTCCCAGAGAGCAGTCCCAGCGGTCCCAGTGGGCGGAGTTTATTAATTTAATGGGCGGAGCTAACTCAGAAATAATTTGCAATAAATAATGGAACTATAAAAGGCAGTAGAAATTGATTCTGGGTAGTATGCCAGGAATCCTTACATGTTTACACTGTCACGGTAACAGACACGGATTGCAACGGCTCCCCCATTCTTAAACCGTTAAAATCGTATTGCTGATACGATTTTTTGGGCGGAAACAATCGAAACGGTTGTTTCAAGATTTTAACGGTTTAACAATTTTGGACACGGTTTCATTAAGGCCACCCCTTTCACCCACGGACACTGTTACGCGCAACGACGATATCCCGTAGTGATACCTTATAATACGACGGTCTCACTAGTGACTGCTAAGCACGGTTACGGCCAATCAAGTTAATGCTACAACCCCCCACGGCTCTTGTACAATGCCACGAATGAAGAAGTTTTTTTAAGACGTGTTACGTCTAAGAAAGTAAAAGACATTGTAAAAAAGTAATCGTAATTAAGGTTCTCTGTACAGGGCCCCAACAATAACATTTTTCAAAAATACAGCTGCAGTGGCTCCCAACCCCAACCTGACCTAGCACCCCCAGAGCAGTCCCGGGGGTTTGTTTGGGGACTGTGCTCCCAGAGAGCGCCCCAGAGCGGTCCCGCGTCCAGCGGTCCCAAGAGCAGCCCCAGTGGGCAGTTTATGAATTTAATGGGCGGAGTTTTCCCAAAGCGGTCCCAGAGTCCCAGCGGCCCCAGGGGGCGGAGCTAACTAGAAATATTTTGCAATAAACAATGGAATATGGCGTAAAATTTAAATTTGGGTGTTCCGGAATCCCCCTGTATGGGACGGTCTTTATGAACAGTACGCGCCTATAAACAAATTGCAGTAATATTTTTGAAAAGAAGGCTTTCACACGTACTGTATGAATTAAACTGAACATGAATATTTAATCACTTTACGGGTATATTAATAATTCAGTTTCTTTATTTTCTGTGATTGATACTGTTTCCCATATTTATTTTTTATACAGAAAATTAAACGCGATTAATTTTTTTCCACCAGTAAAAATTTAGCTTAAATGATTTATCGTTATATGGCCAATTTCCATCTATCGGGATCCCCAAAAAGGGGATTTTTTAAGTATTGGGGTTTTTGAAATTTTTGTAAAATTTTGCCAAGTAGTATTTTCAGTCATGATTATTATTGAGGACCGTTCAAAAATTCGCGGACTTGTTGCACAGAAAAAATAATTGACGACATAATGGGGAAAAATGTCACACATAGTATAAAAAATTTTTACTTATATGGTCTTCAAAATTTCATATCAAAATGTTGTAAATTGGTATCAATTTTGAGTGATTTATAGGACATTCATTTCTCGGAGCAGCAAAATTTAAACCCACAGGCTTATAAAAAATAGGGTTTTGAGTTTTTTTTTTTTTAACTTTTTCCCCAAGAGTACCTGTACAGTTTGGTTCCTTATTACTCAACATCCAAACACCATTTCTTTGAGCTTAAAATCTATTAAACAAGTAAAGAATTTTTTTTGTTTTAAAACCAAAACTGCAGGTTTTTATAGAAAAGTGTGATATCAATCACGTTTTTTACAGTCCAGATCAAGTTTTCGTCGATAATTTTTTTCCCGTCCTCCCGTATAGCCTTTTTACAGCGGTCTAAGGGTTTAAAAATTTTCATTTTGCTATTTGTGGACGAAAATCACGAATACCCAGTTTATACATGTTTTTTGAAGCATATTTTGGGTTATGTTGGCGATTTCGCATTTCACATAATTTAACAAAATGTTGGCCCAATTAGGAGACATTTTCACAGTCGTTTTCACGGGAATCGCATCGGGAAAAAAATCCTTTTTTTCTGTTAGTTTTTTAAAAAAAGTGAGAAATCTAAAAACATAATAATAGAACAATTTAAATATACATTTGAGAAAACTAAAAAAATCCAATTTTAGAAAATTAATGTATTAGTTAAATTTTGGATTTGCATGCTTTTGCTTTATTTTTTTTTTTTTTCGTGCTCCCTACCCTCCATAGCGATATCAACATACCGATAATTTTCGTAGAATTTTTTTTTAAAAACAGAAATTTTGCCCAAAAAATTTTTTGGAATCTTTAAGTACATATTTCTGTGAAATTTTAACTTTACGTCTTTAAGAGAAAAAAGCACAGTCCGCGTAATTTTTTAACGGCCCTCGTACTAACATGTCAGTTTAATAAATTATTTTAATTTCCCATCTTTATAATACTCAGTTTTAAGTGTTTTATTTGTAAATGTTAAATGTACATCTGTAAATCACCGAATGGTACCCTAGATTATGTTCAAAATTAATTTTCCCGAAAAAAAATGTACACATTTCATTTATGAATTTTATTTTCATTTCATGCCGGTAGTTTGAAATTGGGGTCCTTGTTGACCAGCATTTAATGATTGAAACGCTGATATGCATACCCAGGTAACATGCACTATTTTGCCCAAAGGCGATTGAAAGCGGGGGTTAATACCATTTTTAAACATTTAAACGCCCAGGTAAACACAAGCAAAACAAAGAAAAAATAAACCAATTTCCCCCATTTTCAACTGGTTTATTTATAAAAAAAATGACAAATGTACTCTTTTTTATAACTTGTTTTTAAATTAAAAAATCCCCCCTAATTCATTAATAAATTCCCCAAGGATTATTCACATTGTTAATTTACGGAAAAATGGTACATAATTTTATTTCATGGTCATTTAATAAATTGTTCGGCTTTATTTGGAGGTTGCATACTATTTTTTAGCGTGGTACTCGTAAAACATGTAGCTTTTCAATTAAAAATCTTATATTGTAATAATTATTTTAAATAATGCCAATGCAAATTTAATAAAATCCTACATGTAGGTGTTTTATGTACATAAATGTTACATTACTTTCATTAGGTTTTTTCCCCTTTTGGGTGTCAGGTTGGGTTTTCTAGTATAAAACAAACCTGTAGTTTATTTTTAAGAATAAAGATCTGACTTCCTTATTAAACAACTTTATTTAAAGTAAAAATTTTAAACTACATTTGGTAAATATACAGTCTCTGAAAATATTAATTAACTATAATAACTTGTTATCAAAAAATTGTAAGAAATCCTTGCTTTTTTAATAGTTGAAACTCATCTCTGCTCAATAAACAAAACAACTGAGAACCTCAAATTGAAACACTAGGGGGCGGGGCTATCATGCACTCAGAACCTTTTTTCACACATGAGTGAACAAAGCAGTCCCAGGGACTGCTGGGGTTTCTTTAAGAGCAGTCCCAGAGCAGTCCCATGGGCCCGGGGGCAGTCCCACAGCGGGCCCCGAGCAGTCCCAAAGCAGTCCCGGTGACTGCCCGGGACTGTTGGGGGTTAGGTGGGGTTTCGGGGGTTTTTAAAAGGAAAAATTGAGAAATCAAATGTTACTATTTCATTTCTTATTTTAAAATACAAGTGGCCCGTTCTTATTTTTTTTAAATCCTTATAAAAGTTACTTATTTTCAGATAACTGTTATGTATGAGAAATACACGCATATGTGTTAAAAGCTATGAAATTTATTCAATATTTCTAGATCTATTCTATATTAACATTTTAGTATACTCACTTTTACAAGTAAAATAATTTCAATGTGTTTTCATTCAATTTTTTTTGTGATTTATCCAGATTAACTCACGTTGCCAAGACCCTCTTCCTGTAATTGAGTGTAGTAGCCAAGGCCCTGATATATACTCGGTTTAAATATAACTGGGGGTCAAGCGGAAGGCGGCTACCACTACTAAGTATCATTTGCCTAAACCAAAATTTTGTAATCTCTGAAGAATAAGAAATGATGTAACGGATGAAAGATATGGAGATAATGAACAGTTTTCAATCTCAAAAAAGTCCATTCAAACATAAAAACCGGAAGAAAAGCAAACACGGACCTCTAAAATATCAGAGGTGGGATCAATGCCAAGGTGGAGTGAGCAGCCCCCACCCGGTCAACCCCCATGTGCTCCTTGATTTAATGGGGAAATAACGGAAAAGGCAACAAGGTCATCTGAAAGTACAAAGTGAGACCTTTTTGTTTTCATTAGCTTTGGGGTTGAATGTGTAGCTGGAATTTCCTAATACCGGTTTTCATAGTAACTGCTTCATGTTTGTCATCAATTAAAGCACATCGATACAATGCATATTTTTTGACAGCCATGAGTAAGGTTATACCAGTTTTAATTTTATATCATACCCAAACTGTTTTTTTTTCTTTCTTCTCCCTTCCGTCTTCCCTGCTATAAAAAAGATATGTGTCACAACAATGTAGTTCTGTGCTTTCTGACTGTTCAACTACAGGTGCAGATTTTTGAAGCCGAATCCTGTTCTCATGGTCTTGTGTACAGTCATGAACAACAGATAACAATGACAAGCAAAACATTGTGACAAAAGTGTGTAATGAATAACTGAAAAACCGTAAGCTATCGTATCTAACCGTAAAATTGCCGTTTAAACACGTGATTAGACGTCAAAACCCTTACTGCTGCCGTAATTACAACGTAAGAAAAAACGGTTCGCCGCCATTATATTCGTGAGTCTCTTTATTGTTTCCTTGTCGCTTTCCTACTACAACCGAGAAAAAATGTGGGGGGTTTACGGTTAGTACGGATTATCTTTATATTGGGTATTTTTCCCTACTGCAGTCGTCGAAATCCTTGAGTAAGGGTGGGTGTCTTGTCACGGATGACCTCGATACATCACGAAAGTTATAAGGTGGTAACACTGTGATGGTAGGCATTCTTTCGGGGTAATTTCTTTATCAGAAACGATATACAAGAAATGAAGTTGCATGCGGTTTTCCACGACTGTTTGAACAGTTAAAACGTGTAGCGATACGGATATTCAGGAGTAATCCGAGTTAACAGGGCTCACCACGGTAATAATAACGGACTGACTGTGGATGTGAAGAAAATTTTCACAATCCCTAATGGGGCTTTTCCGTGATCTAAAATCGTGACAGTGTGACTGGGTTTATGAAGCTATTCCCGCTTTCTGAAAATCAGGTAAAAAAGGTGAAATTTCACGTGGGAGTAGGTGGAATTTTGTGTAAAAAAATAATTAACTATGTTCTTAAATTTAGATATTAAGTTGCTATTTCTTTAAGTTTTTTATTATTTCAAAAATCCAAAATAAATCATATTTTCTCATAATGTATTCATTATTTTCTGTCTTTAAATGTACAAATACAGGTAAATCTAAACATCTATTGTTATTTGCAAGTGGGAATAGGTGGAATTGAGATTTTTAAAAAGTGGGAATGGGTAGAAGACACCTGTGACTGGGGCTTTAGCATTTTAGCCCGGGCATATGACCGGCGCAATACGGCGTACACCGATCAGTGACAAAGGAAGTTGGGCCCCTCAACATTGAAAACAAAGTAACGGATTCATTTTGCATAAACCAAGAAAAATTCTTTTAAGCAGAAACAAAAGAAAACATCAGCCAAACAAGTAATGTGCAATTGCATAGCGCTCTATCAATCAATGACATGTTTGTATGAAGGAAATTCGAGTTAAAATCTACAACCTTGTTTTAAATTTTTTAAAAAGTTATTTACTTGCACTATTTACTTTGTTGGTGTTAATTTAAATTTGCTTTATTGATTTAAATATATACTTGACAATTTAAAGCTTTGATCTGAATTTTAGATGTAATACAAACGTTCCTTAGAGTTTTAGTCTTGGGTAATTAGGAAAGATAACTCTTGAAAGTGGACTTTTTATACCAAATATTTTTTAAATTGGAATTTTCATTTCGTTTAAAGATTCTTCATTCAATTTGTCACATGTTTAAATTCATTGAAATACATTCCTTGTCTCTTCAGAACTCATTTTCTTAATGTTTCATGCACAGACTAAAAAGATAATAACATTAATTGTGTTTTAGAGAATTATTTTTCTAATAAAATTAATATTAGGTATTATTAGGTATTTTCACTGTGTGTACTTGTCTTAACAAGATGTCCATCATTTGACACTGAAATTTTGAAATTCTGGCAATAATGAACTTGAAATGAAACATTTCACTAAAATTAGACAGAAGCTAAAAAATTCTCTAAAAAATATTTATGATAACAATACCTCCATTTGGATATTTGACATCTACATTATAAGTGGTACTGTATTGAAATCTAAAATAAACTGTGGATGTAATGAGCCATTTTAAGTCATGGGCTTCAGATTTTTCGGGTGCAATTTTTGGATTTCCAGATTTCACCCTACCGACCTTTTAATACTGAGTAATAAAGAGCTATTCGGGTTTAGAATTTTTGGTTTTATTGTTGCCGGAAAGATACGTATTTTCCCCGGTGATAGATGCATTTAAGCCTTAGACATTTTATAGGAACTCGGTACATCCTAGCAGATTCCAACGTAACATCCGGAATCTTATGTATTTTAAATCGTGGAAGATTATCAGGTACTTTTATGAGTATTGGATTCTTTATTTACTCAAAGCTGTTCTTCGTTAACTGTTAAGAGATAAATTCTTCCAATACCCCTTGTTATTAGTGAATTGAGAATGCGTTCTCTTATATGATAAAATTCATTATATTTACAGTATATAATCACCAAGTAGGATTTTTTTTTCATTTTGGAACAAAATGTGCATGTATATGAATTGTTGCAATAGCTGCAGAACGGTAGCTCTCTTCTTGAGAAAATGGACATATAAAGCAAGAGCTACAGATCAAACGTTGTAAAAATCGTGATATATTTATTCAATTTATAAATGATTGGCTATAAAGCTAAATGACTGAATACATTTGTTGAATTAAAGAAAATTGAAGGCATCCCCTCATTTACCCTAAGTGGACAAATCCAAGACTATCACTCTTACATGTAATGAAATTCACAACTTGTGATAATGTGAATGGTATGCAACTATTTTGAGGGAATTCAAAAATCCAAGAATTAAATCTTCAGTTGCCAGTTGAATAGTATTAGAGTTGATGAAATGTGTCTGAGTTCAAAGATATGTTTAAATTGTGTTTAAATTTTGCGATAAACTGAACTGATGTGCATATCTTTTCATAATTATATACATGTATTTGTATTCTTTCTGTTTTTCTCCCTACAACCTGCAGGCTTCAATTGCGCTCATATTGTTTTATTTTCATTCACTGTGTTTTTTAACTAACCAACTGTGAAATTGATATATTTACATTTGCTGTGTTTTTCTACTAAGCCTACAGTGAAATTGATATAAATACCATTGTTGTATATATATATACATGGAGAAACTCGCGCTAACGTGGTGTCAAAATGGGACTGCAGCGACGTTAGTGAAAATGCAACGATTTGGGGCGGCGAAAAAATTCAAATATTGAATACTAGCTGAAATTCCGCGCAAGAGCAGGGGAAAATTCATTTTTTTTTACTGCTCACAGAACTATATTTTTTAAAAAAAAAATTTTAAATTTTACCGGGCGTCTCCATATAAGTAAAAAATAATTCTTTTGAGGGACGTTAAACAATATTACATTGTATACAGTTATGGAATGGGTACGAGGGGAAAAAGCAATTTTATGGTTCCCCATTAGGAAACTTTTCCCAAGGCGGCGAAGCCGCCGAGGGAAATAGTTTCCTGCCGAGGGGAACCTAAATTTCCCATGTCCCCCTACCATTCCTAACTTTATTAACCGAAACAATCATAGGCGAAGTTCATTTTTTTTTTCCAGATATTCCGACATTAAAGAAAAATGTAGACATAATTACAAATGCATGCGGTTTAACACGCTGTATGATAAGTAATCATCGTGTCCTAAATTAATTTTTTTTTAGAAAGTATTTTCACTGACATTTCGAAGAATTATCGTTGTCTTCATTTTGCTAGACTTCAAGTATGATTTTGACATCGCATGTCGAAATGTTTTGACGTCATAGTTACATTGCTAATAATATGACCCACAATTTCGAGATTCCTTAAACCCTTTCCGCCCACTGAACACTTTGATTGGTTAAATTACTAATAAATATTAATGAGGAGTAGTCCCAGGGAGTAGCTCTGATTTTCCAGGGAGTAGTCTTCAGATGAAGGAAATAGTCTCTTCTCAGGAAAGAAATTTTTCATGGTATTAATTTTATATAGAGTAATTACAGTAGAGGTATAATAAATAATACAATCAGTCAATCAGATTCATTATAATGACAGTTTTTTACACGGGAAATTTAGCATGACAAATCCCTTCAAAGTCCCGCATTTGGTTGCAACAAAACTTACTGCATTCATTTTTCCATGCCATTCTTTAAGTAATTGCCTCGATTTCTTTTTGACATCGGGTCAATCTGATTAAAATCAGACCCTTTGATCCGCTCACAAAAAAAATTTCTACACAAGGTTCTGAAGAAACCCCTTTAGAGTATCTGGTCCCTTCAATTATCCAATCAAACGTTCACTTCCAAGAATTTGAAGTATCTCGAATAAGTTACAGAAGTCGATGACACACGAACAAAAAATCGTGATTTAGTTTCCGTAGCCTGCAAAGAGAACGACTACAGTCTTTTCTGAACAGAAATATAATAAGTACTTGCTTTTGTCTTGGTTTTAGCTCTGTGTTTTACAAACGATAATATCTTCTCTACAGCTACTTTCACTTCTACATTTATTTCCCGAACGTCATTTAATGATCCTCTGATTGGTCAAAATTTTAATGAATATTTTTATGAGAAAGGTCACCAGGAGATGTCTTCAGATCCTCGTGAAGCGATCTTTTTGTGAGCGGATCAAAGGATCTGATTTAATCAAATTGGACATCAGGTTCGATTCCACCTGACCTTCTAGAACTTTCAAAAGGAGTGAATCGGGCGTGAGCAGAAAAATTTGCACATTTTGTTTTTTTAAACAGTGTCCAGAGCGTATTTCTTTTATATCACTTAAATTAATTTTAATTGAATAATTCATTAATGACGTTTTATGAAATAAATAAGCTTGCTTGTTGTCAGTGTAACGGGAAACTTGGTGTGTTTCCATATTATCCCAAAGTTCTGCGATTTCAGTGACAAAAACAATAATAACGCTTTAAAGGTTTAATAAGTTAACAACCAGGTAATAAATATTAAATAACGAGTGAAATCTGGGGATTTGGAAGTTTTTCCTATTAATAACGATAAATTTGATGAAACCCCTCACTCGGGTCCTTTGCTGGGACTGCAACAGGCGATCACGGTTCGGCCGGTCCCGGGGGTTCAAAGGCCCACCCCGCGCTGCGCCGCAACTCCCCCTAATACTATGTTTTTGCAATACAGTTTACTATGTAATAATAATAATACACAAGTATAATATAATAAATATTAAAAAAAAAAATCTTCCACCATTACATCAGTTTTAATATAAAATCCGTAACTTTAATCCGCAAAACCCAAAACCCCCTTCACCCCTTTTTGTGCTATTTTTTGGCATTAACCGAAAATGAAGGCAGAGGATAGTTTCGATTAAATACCTAAAAATTAGAAAAAATGAGAAAACCCAAGGTTAATGTTTTTTGGTAATTTAAAGCTAAAAAAATTTTTTATTTTGGGGGGAATTCCCCCTTACTTTTTACAGTTTAAAATTTTTCTTTAGATCAAAAAGTTCCCCAAAAGACATTTCCCCGGCGCAAAATTCCTGGGGGGAAATGGAATCTTTCTAACTCCCTCAATGATATCTTAATGTTTTCTTATACCGATACAAAATTTTAAAAGATAAAGTACTTTTTTTAAAAAAAAAATTCATAACAGATTCCTAAATAAATCATTTTTGCAAATAATTCTAATGCAATCATTCTTTGTTTTTTTACGTCTTTTTTTGTTGTTTTTTGTTATATGAAATACGTCACAAGCATTGTGTTTTTGGCTTATTATGACTCACAATAAAAAGCTAACCGCAATTAGCATGACTAGCTTTCGACCGTGGTATTAGAAAAAAAAAAAACCGCACACATTAGCTGATTCATAGCGATTTCTAGGGAATTGTTCAGATCTAATCACTTAATTTTATATGGGGAAAAATAATAGAGGTAAAATCAATTTTTTGAAACACGACATTTTAGTGTCACTACTATTATATGGGATTTGGACTAGAAATACGAAATAAGATCAAAAATAACTCTTCCGGTATTTCCCCGAAAAAGGGGGTGGGTTATAGGGTGAAGTAGCTTGAAAACAGGTGGTTTGGGCCCTTTTTCTTGCTATTCACTCTGTTTCTATTAAAATTTTTAAAATTTGGGGATGTATAAAAGGCAAGGGGTTTTTTTCCAGCATTGTATCAAACCTTATCCTATTTGCCAAACTTTTGGGAAAAAATTGGTAAAGGATTTTAAATTTTTATTAAATTTGGTTGTGTAGTAACTTAAAATGTAACTAAACAATAGATACTGTGAAATCACAAATTTTCTTGGGTTTTTAATTTTTTGATTCGATATAATAAGCCACAAATTAGTCCACCCCAAAAAGTAAAAAGTTACATTTATAACTCTAAGCAATTTTCATCCACGAATTTTATCCCCACAACCAAAGTTTTTTAAACCACAAAAATTTCCCCCAAAATATGTATTTTTAGTAAACAAACTTCAAAACAAACAAAAAGGCCAGTGTTTTTAAAAAAACAACGAAATTGTTATGCACAGTCTTTTTTTTATTATTTTTTTTTCAAATGTGACCGTGAAGTTAAATCAGAATGAGGCTGAGCATATCATTTTTTCACTAACGTATTGTAGCCCCCAAAATCAGCGTATAAATAAAAACGGAGAAACTCCTAAAATGATACAATGAAGGTATGTCGACGTAAGTAAAGATGCAACGATATGGGCGCGGGAAATTCAAATATTATATACTTTTGGTGCTTTCAAACATGTGTACAACTGAGGTACTTTGAGCAATGAATTACTAAATAATAACCCCCCCCCCATAAATTTAATGGCAGTGTCCATGTTTTGTTTGGGGAACCCCAAAAATATTTGGGTTAAAAAGTAAAGGGGAGGTGCACAATGGCATTTTAAAAAAGATTCTCGAAAATTCATCAAATTCCCTTGATGTTGGAGGCGGATAAAATATGGGTATCCCCAAAACGTAACAGACGGGGCCACAATGACATCAAAATTTTACAAAGGAATATACTGGAAAAATTTTAAATTTCCCCTCAAGAACCACTGGGCCAGGAAAGATGAAATTTGTGTGAAAACTCCTCAGGTTGTGCAGATTAAAGGTTCAATTCTTAATGGGGGTAGGAGGGGCCAAACTGACGATCAAAGTTTAAAAGGAAAATTTGGAAAAAATTTAAAAATTTCTTCTAAGTCCCTGGTCCCGGAAAGAAAAATTATATGGAAACACTTCGGGTTGGGTTTAAATTTTAAATCCCCCGGGGGGTGGGGGGCCACAATTGACAATCAAAAATTGACTAATGTATAAAAAAATCTTTTTTCTCAAGAACTACCACTGGGCCGGAAAATAAAATTAAAGGAAACATTCTCAGGTGTGTAATTCAATTTTTCAAATCTACCCAGAGATGGGCGGGGCCACAAATGACGATCAAAGTTTTGAAAGGAAAATTAGGGGAAAAATTTTAAAATTCCTTTCAAGAATACCACTGGGCCAGTCAACATCAGGTTGTGTAATTCAAGTTTGTTCAAATATGACCCCCGGGGGGGCAGGAGCCATAATGGACAAAAAATTTTACTGTACATAATTTAAAATTATTTTTTAAAAAAACTTTTCTTTGAGCCACAAAGCCAGGATTGGTTATTTTATAAAGCGGTAGTTTTGATTTAAGTTTTTAATCTGACCGGGGGAGTTTTTGGGGGTGGGTAGGTTGGGCCCAATTGAATATCAAAATTTTCCTTGAAAAAGCCGGAAAATGTTTTTCCAAGAAAAGAAAAGCCATGTTTAGTCATTTGATATGGAGGCATCCTCGTGATCAGGGGTCCAAGTCATACTGGATCAAAAGGGGGGGGGGGGGGGAAAAGGGCGGGCCAAAAGGGGGGTAAATAAAAAAATGGAAAAAAAAATTCTGTTAGAAACAGCAAAGCCATTTGTTATATTGATATGGAAGCAGCATCATGTAAGTTAAAATTTAATCCCCCCATGTAAACTTCTCAATACTGAAGCACTTTCTTTTTCCTAGTCAATGTGTTCAGGTGTGCAACGGGGCCCCATGAGCCTCTTGTTTCATCATAATGTCAAATTATTGATTATTCTCAGAGGGTTTCAATAACTTTGAATGATGACATCACAACTTGCATCAAGTTGTGTTTGTGAAACACTATGCCACCGTATACAACGGGTATACAACGGGAGTCGCTAAAAAGTACGGGGGAGTAATTTTCACCGCTTCGGAATCAGAAGAGGTGGGGTCACGTCTTTTTTCGGTAAATGTAAGATGTATTTACAAAAAAAAAACAGCCAACGGAAGGTAGCAATAGCTGAGCTTTGTCTTGGTCATTTATCCGGCTAGCACATACGTCTAGTTTTCTCAAACACTTCGAAACTATTCGACAAATTTCATACTTACTTTGATCAATGGATAAATTTGCACGATTTGCACGATTCGACTTGTGAAGGGATTCCGACAGTTAAAACAGCAAACACAAACTTTTATCTTACCCGGAATAACAATTTTGAAATAAGTTCACGAAACTGGCGTGTAGTATGAAGGTGCTTTTAACGTTTTGTTGCAGAATAGTTAAATCAAATTTTTTCGCCCCGAACGAAGTCGGGGGCGACATATTGCAAATTTCACGCATGTTTTTGTTCTCCAGACTGTTTCTCGGAGAAGGCTGGGGGAATCTTCCTGAAATTTCCTCAAAGGACGCTCACTGGTTGTAGTTATGTTCCCCAAACGAAGTTGGGGAACATATTGTTTTTACTCTGTTTCTTCTTCTTCTTATTATTATTGTTAGGGGTTTTTACTTTGTCGAAAAGACCTATTGTTTTCGTCTTGTTTATTAAGGTCTTTCGTCTTCACGGAAGACCTTATAGTGATTCTATTGTTTTTTTATTAGCTCCCTGACCGAAGGCTCAAGTGAGCTTTTCTGATCAAAATTTGTCCGTTGTCTGTCGTTGTTGTCGTTGTCGTCGTTGTCGTCGTAAATTTTTCACATTTTCATCTTCCCCTCAAGAACTACTGGGCCAATTTCAACCAAACTTGGCACAAAGTTTTCCTTGGAAGGGATTCAAGTTTGTTCAAATAAGGGCCACGCCCTTTTCCAAGGGGAGATAATCATGAATTTGTTAAAAATTAATGGCATTTTTAAAAAATCTTCTTCTCCAGAACCGATGGGTAGGAGAGATGAAACCATGTGGAAGCTCCTCGGTAGTTGGATTCAAGTTTTTAAATAACCCCGGGGCAAGGGTGGGGCCAAAATGGCCACCCAATTTTTAAATGGGAAATTTAGGAAAAATCTTTAAAATTTTTTTCCCCAGAACCACTGGGCTGGGGGGGATGAAATCATGTGGAAGCATCCTCGGTGGTAATTCTTTAAAATTGCCCCCCGGGGAAGGGGTTCCAAAAATTTAAAATTTTCTGGAATTAGGAAAAATTTTAAAAATTTCTTCCCCGGGAAACCCATGGGCGGGAAAATAAATCATGTGGAATCCCTCAGGTGTTAATTAAATTTTTAAATCATCCCCCGGGGAAGGTGGGGCCCAAAAATGGCCAACCCTATTTTTACATAGGAATATAAAAAAAAATCTTTAAAAATCTTTTTCCCCAAACCACTGGGACGGAAAATAAACCTTTGGGGAAATTCCCGGTATGTAATTTAAGTTTTTAAATCAGCCCCGGGGGGGGGGGCCAAAATGGCCCCCAAGTTTTTGGAAATTAAAGAAAAATTTTAAAAAAATTTCTCCTCCAAAACCCGGGGGCCCGGAAAAGATAAAATTGTGGAATTCCTATATTAATTCAAGTTTTAAAATCATCCCCCCCGGGGAAGGGGGGGGCCCAAAAATGGCTAACCCAAAGTTTTACATAGGAAATTTGGAAAAATTTTAAAAATCTTCTTCTCCGGAACCACTCCCGGGAAAAGATAAATTGTGGAATCATCCTAGGTAGTGTAGATTTAAGTTTTTCAAATCATCCCCCCGGGGCAAGGGGGGGAAAAAATGGCCCCCCTAGTTTACATAGGAATATATAAAAAAAATTTTTAAAAAATTTCTAAAGACCACTGGACGGGAAAAAAAAATTTGGAAATTTCCCTCAGGTAGTGTAGATTCAAGTTTTTCAAATCATGACCCCTGGGGCAAGGGGGGGGCCAAATGGGGCCCAATTTTTTCATGGAATATTAAAAAAAATTTTTAAAAATCTTCTCCTCCAGAACCACGGGGGCAAAAATGAAATACGGGAATCATCCTAGGTAGTGAATTAAGTTTGTTCAAATATACCCCGGGGCGGGGAGGGGCCAAAATGGCCGACCCAAGTTTTCATGGAAATATGGAAATATCTTTAAAAATTCTTCTCCAAACCACTCCCCCAGGAAAATAAAACTATGGGGAAGGGTCCTCAGGTGTTAATTCAAGTTTTTTAAATTTTGCCCCCTGGCCCTGGGGATAGGGGGGGGGCCAAAATGGCTACCCAAGTTTTCATGGAATTTTTTGGGAAAAAATTTTTAAAAATCTTCTTTCCAGAACCATGGGCAGGAAAGATGAAACTCATTGGAAATCTCCTCAGGTGTGTAGTTCAATTTTGTTCAAATCTGCCCCCCGGGGGCCGGTGGGCCAAAATCCCCCCAAATTTTTTACTTTTTAAAAAATTTTTTA
>NW_026920353.1:0-16796 GCF_032062105.1 Saccostrea cuccullata | reverse complement strand
GAAAATACTGAAAAATCTTGGAAAAAGACAACACTTCGGAGATCAGGTCGTCTTCCAACAATATGTTCAAACGGGTATGAATTTTGATCCTTCTTTAAGATAAGATAAGATAATATTTATTTAAATTTGGGTACATCAAATAAAGAACATTAGCTCTGAAAAGCTATTTTCCGACTATATAATAATATTTTACACGAAGGATATGGAGATAAAGAACAGTATTCAATCTCAAAGTCAATAAAACAATACAAAATAAGAGCAGAGCAAAAACGGACCTCCGAAACATCAAGGTTGGGATCAGGTGCCATGGAGGAGTAAGCACCCCCTGCTGACCGGTCACACCCGCCGTGTGCTCCTTGTCATGATCAGGAAATAACGGAAAAATCCTTCGTCAATTCAGTGTATAAATAATGGACTAACAATTAGTATGAAAAACGTTAGTCAGCATTTGACTCAATGATAAATCGTATTTGCTGACAAGGCCATTGTATCGACCGAAGAACTTACGAAATGATGATTTTAAATGAGACGGCTGATATTCTGGTTTCATAACTTGCTTGTCAATAATTTACCTCGTTTTAGAAATTTTTCATACGTAGAGCAAGCTCTTGCGTATCCAATCCACAGAGATATATACACTCCGTATGCAGGTGACGAAGGTATATTGATAAAATACAACAATCATATATAATATACAAGAAACAGCTTTTAAATTAACATCACACTACTAAAATATCACTATTATTCTGTTGTGTTTTTACATAGTATTCATCATATTAAGACCAAACTGAAAAATAAATTAAACCCTGCTAACTACAGTAGTTTGTAAAAATAAAATTAGCGACAAGCACATCAATTACAACAATTTCAGTACTAAGTACTTATATTTAATTTGAATCGGTTAAAAGTAGTAATATTTCTGAAAGATTCTGGTAAAGAATTCCAAAGTTTGGCGGACTCATATCTTTTGTTTTTGGTTAACCCCTTCACTTCCGTACCGGTCAAATTGACCGATGGCGCGTTAAAACACGACTTCGCGAAAATAAGATCTCCGTATCTATTTTGGGGTAGCATGAAGGTATATAAGCTATATATCATCTTTTTGGAAATTTTCTCTACTTTTTAAATATCTAAAAAGTTTATATCTTGATTGCCGGTATTTAATCGATTTTACGTTGTAAAGACAAACGAGACTTTTTGAAAATGGCGTAATTTTCCAAAGCGATTGCCGATTTTCCAGACGATTGACAATTTTTTTCCTGATTAACTTTATAAGAAAGCATGGTATATTCTTAAAGCATATTTTCTCTACTTTTAAAATATGTAAAAATTATTGTTATTACTTTAAGGTATATTTTAAAAACAAGACTTTTCTTGCACTTATGTGTTTTTTCTCGATTTTATTCGTAATATTTAAACAAAGCTCAGTTTTACGTTTATTTCTGTGTTGAAATAGGGAAAACAAAATAAAGCTGGTAAAAGTAGAGAAAATTTCCTTCCCAACAAGCCCTTATAGGCCTTCTTACACTCAGTATTTTCTTAATTACGATAATTTGAATTTGTGACCTTCGCATAGTTTTTATGGAAAAATCGGTCAATTTTTACATGTAACGTCAAGGTCGATATTGTTGCGTCATACTCGAAACAACAAATTCTTTTATAAGACTTTTTTGACCATTTAAATATATTTTTTACTGAAATAAATGCATAATAAAAAAAAAAAAAAAGAATAGATTTCAAAAAACAAAAAAAATTATACTTTCGTTCTGCCTTTTGTGTTCAGTGAATATTGATTTATTCATCTACATGTAGGCCCTAATGATGTATTTTTCATGAAGTGATATACAATATTGATAAAATTTGTAGATTTCCGAAACGTCGATCTTTACTTAAAAAAAATCAATCAGATTTTTAATATTGTTGTATCTTGTTATACTGTATACTTATTAATTTTCAATTTAATTAGATCTATATTTTAAAAATACAAAAACTCGTATTTATAAATAAATACGACTCATCACTGTATGAGTTGATACGAATTGAAATAAACACTGTTTCCGCTGTGATAGCTGTAAACAAAAACATGATCCGAAATCTGAACGTAAATTTTCATGATTATTTCACGACGAAGATCCTCACATCAATGAATAAAATAATACGGACATGCCTTTGGTATTAGCAGGTGAGAATACGTGTATATTGACTGAAAAGTTTAAGATTAAAACGCATTAGTTCACGTTCAAAAGAAAACTAAATGTACACATGTACTAGATCTTTATGTTTCAGTGTGCGTGTTTCGTATCGTTCAGCCAATTTTGCATTGTTTTTGAACTTTGATGCTTTTGACAATCACTCGTAAGTTCAAAGTAAAATCAATGTTGTCATAATAATGGATAGTTGTTTTCAGTATCAATGTACCAGTGTGTACATGTACAACATTCACATTGAAATTTTAGGGTGCTTTCACCATATGCAACAATACTTTCATCTGTGAATACCCACTTTTTAAGCCCACCATAAACTACGACGGTCAATTAATATGTAAGGACACCAATGAACAGGTAAGTTTTTGTTTTGGTATTGAAAATTTCTGTATTTCTAAAATTTCAAAAAATTAAGTCTTATGATATCGCATTCATACAAGTTTATAAACATTTGATTTATATTTTGAAAAATAAGTGTTTTAAACACATATAATACTTATGATGCTTGATTTTTCATACAGACACATTATTTAAACATGTAATATCTATCTGAATGAATGCCGAGATATGGAACAAGCTGTTTTTATAGACTGCTGTTGTATTTCCAATCTGCTTAAAGTATGTGGTTAGCATTTCCATTTTCTCAATTTTTCATACACTTTCCAATTATGGTACATCATATACATGGGTGGTCAAACTCACTGGATGGTTTATCAACACTCCCATGCTCACGAACAGCCTTGCCCCAGGAATTTTGCCCTGAAGTAACATTGCAGTCTATTGTCTCCTTTTTTTTTTTACAACCCTGGCAGCCATGCAGGTATGAAATCTATGAAAGCCATGAAGGGACATAGAATTTTTAAAATTTATAAAAGTAAACCGAGTTCTTGATTTATACAATCCGTTCTCTCGGATTGACAATCTGTTATAACAAATTGCCAATTCATTCTCACAGATTATCAATTCGTTCCCTCAAATTACACAATCCGTTATCTCAGATTGTATAATTCATTCTCTTAGTTTAAATGATTCATTCCCTCGGAATGTAAACCCTTCCCATGATTTCGTTTAAATTATTTATCTGTGCATATTGGATATGGTAATACATGTTTAAAAAATAGAATATTGTAGTATTTTACATCCTAACTTTTGTTACATATTATGGTCCAAAATGAGAAAAATACATGAACATTTTCAAATTCATGTGCTAGTACTGATATTTGTACAACAAAAAATCTTAGAGGTTTTTGTGTTACTTGTATATTAGAATAATTGAAAGTCCTAGATAGTAAAAGTGAATATGGGTCCTGTGTAATCATAATATTTCTAAAATAAATATACGTTGAATTAGTTATGAAAGAGGTTGGAAACGACCGGTTGCTGAAACAAAAATAAATAGAACGCACTTATTGATTAAAATGGTTGGATGTATCTGTACATATACGTAATGAAATTCAAGAGCACAGATTTCCAAAATCATAAGACTGACGTTGTAACAAATCGAGATGTTGAATTATCAATCTGTGAAAACAAATTACCGGTATGTAATTCGAGATCTCAAATTATGAATCAAGGGGGCGAATTAGTAATCCTTAAGATCGGATTGTGTAATTCGAGATCTCATATTATAAATCGAGGGAACAATTTAGTAATACGGGGGATTGGATTGTCTAATTTGATTCGATATCATTTTTTACTTTTTTGAAAAATTTACGTATCCCTTCCTTCCTTGCTTTCGAAGCAATCTAATGCCAAATTTTTTTTTACATGTTGCGATAGAGTAAACAGGGGTCTGGCTTTAGTCAGATTGCCATATATGCTATTTGTTTTAGTTCAGTAATTTTACCATGATGGTTTACTACAAGGTTGTTGAATTATCAGTCCTGATACATTGACTTAACAATATCATTTAACTACTTGGATCACATAATAAATACAATTTTAATTTTAAAAGGAAAATCAAATAAATGTAGTAATTTTAGCATTCTTAATTTTATTTATAAATATAAATTTATCTACACAATGACATGTATCTGTTTCAAAATACCTAAATCTTTTACAGGATAGAAGCTGATCACATGTACTTGACAGCAAATAATAATGGACAAGTCAAAGAATTTCCTCCAGTCTTACAGAGAAAAGACAGTTGATAAAAGAATGGTGGACACAAAGTAAAAGTGCTCTTCAACATTTTTTTGAAGATTTCAGTCTGATTTGGAATTCATCTTGCAATATTTCTGGATTTGTATATTTGGATATAAGCGTCAAATTTTCAACTTATTGACTAAACAGTTTTGCGTTAAATATTGCCAATGCTATCTATTATTACCATTTCCCTCCAAGATAACATGTCAAGTCTTTATTGCACCCCTTAAGCTCTGTTATACCAGAAAAATCTTGTAATGAAATCATTTAGTTTTTTTTTTCTTGTTTGATTAAATCCATGAAAATAAAGATTATTTTTAATGGCATCAAGAGAATGGATTTCTTGTTTAACAAAAAGATAGTATACATGTTTTGCTAGGGCTTTGTAAGAAGCAGACCAGAATTCTTTGCTTTCAAATTTTGTCATTCGCCATTTTTATTACGTCAACTAGTAGATGATTTATCCATGTTTGAAGCATTTCAAAATTGATATTTACTTACAGTTTAAAGCAGAATTCTGTACTGATATGACCTTGACCCCCTGAAGAACAAGAGTGTCAAGGTCAATTTTTAATACAAAAATGTTCTTTCATCTTTATGGCCCATATCTTACAAACAATATGATGAAATATACAAAAAGTGTCTAGAATGTGTCCAGAATGTGAAATAACAAACATGTATATAGGCAAAAACTTTAAAATGATGTTGCTTAGCAACCACTTAGAGGTCATTAAACAGATATTTGAACTACAATGATGCATGGATATTGCAGTTCTGATCCCTTCTTTATAGTATATTCAGAATTTTCCATTTCAGCATCCATTGTGTAAAATTATGGCAAGAATATTGAAAAGTGTTGAAAAAAAACTGATGAAACTTTTGCACTTATTTGACCTTTGACCTCCTAAAAATAGTTCTAATGAGGTCAAACTTTAAGACAATTTATCTGTTGTATGTCCCTTGTAATTTTATGACCTCACATCTAACTTTTATATGTGCTGGGATGCATAAATGTGTCTAGGATGAGTAAAAAATGAAAATTTCTGCCCGAAAATTAAAGAATTCTGCGTTGCTTAGCAACCCCTTTTAAGTAGTTATATGCAGAATTGAAAAAAAAGTTTATGTGTTTCATGTAGTACAGTATAATGCTCTTTTGTGGGTATATCCCAAATTTCCTATTTCAACATGCATCATACTTAATATTTAGCTTAAAGATGAAAAAGTATCAAAAAATCCCATAAAATTTTGCACTTAATTGACCTTTGACCTCAATTTTTACTAATAAGGTCAGTGGTTGAGTATCTAAACAGTCATAAAATATCATCTGTAAGAAATTTCCTACAAAATGGTATGCATTATGCCTAGCTTTGCCCTTGGATAAAAAAGTTAAAAATAATTTAATAATGCCATGTCAAAAGGCCTCCAAAATCACGTAAAATGCGCCGGAAGAGAAAGGGTTAAACAGAAGTTTTTGTATATCTAAAAGAAATAACCTAGAGTATTAAACACAACTTTAATTTTTTTCTTTATAAATGTCTACATATGTTTTCCTCAGGTCCCTATATCTGTCCTACCACGAGACGTACATGTATTCTTTACCATCAGCTTAATCACTGTTTATTTTTGTCAAATAATATAAAAGTAAGATTTTGACTCGACTTCACATTCAGATATTGACGACCTTTTTCAATTTTAATAGTTGTTTTCCTTCATTTTAAATTTCATAAAAAGAGAACAACAGAGACTGCAATATCAATTTTATATATTTTGAAATTTATTAAGCCCTTGCACATAAAATATCTTATTACAAATCAACTACTTGACAACTTATTTTTAATCGGCAACATCTGCTATATGAAGCTAAATTAAATATATGAAGCTAAATTCGATTAACATATACTGTTACAGTTTTTTCTTCTTCTTCTTAAAAACTAAGCCGATTCCTCTTTGGCCTTTATAAATTTCTCTTTTCTCTCAATAAATGGCTTATCGGTGCAACGTTTTTTTTTTATTGACCATGTTTCATTTCAGAAATATATTCACTGCTTCTTCTTATTTAAATAAAACAAATGTAGATAACAAACAGTATTCAAGATCCAAGTCCATAAAACAATACAAAACAGGAGAAGAGCAAACACGGACCTTCAAAACATCACAGGTGTGATCAGGTGATATGGAAGAGTGGGCATCCCCTGACGACCGGTCAAAACCGCCGTGTGCTCCTTTTCTTGATTTGGAAATAACAGAAAAAACCGTCGTGAATTAAGTGTAAATATTTAATAACGGATTGCTTTGTTTCATTGAACAAGGCATGTATATTTTTGGTGAACATAGAGTAGACGTAAGATGACATGAAGAGGATTCATTTTGAAAAGTCCGTTCGGACAATTATAAAATAATAAACAGAATTAAAAGAGATTTCATTCAGGTGGATTCAGGGGCCACGCTCAAAGTGTCATGATCGGATGAAGAGTGTAATAATTATGAGGTTACAATTCCTTTGAAAACAACCATCTATAATTGACTCTTAGCCATATAATATTTGCATCCAAGTAGATAAAATTCTTTCGACTGTAGGATTTGCAAAAAAAATAAGCGATAAATATACAAAATTTTTATGTCATGCATAAAAAAAAATTATTACAAAAATATAATGCCAAAATAAAACATGATAAGGGAATGAAAATATATGCAATAAGTGGTGATTGATGACAAAAATATATGATCAATAGATTAAAATTAACTCTTCATTTGAATGAGATCGAAACAAATCAAAGACATAAATTAATCATTTTATTCGTTGTTCGCCTTTGACGTCAACAATATATAGATGAGGAAATGAGTATTAAACATATACGAATATGTATTTTGAATTCCAAGTGACAAAATACTGTCAATTTCAATGCCACTTAATAAAAAAATTGCAAAACAGTCCATTATAAAAAGATAATACATGTATATTTATTCTGAAATTTTTCTGACTACAGGTATATTAAATGAAAGATCCGTAGTTTAAACAAGAAGAATTCAAAGTAATCTATTTTTTTCATTCTAATTAAAAGAAAGATATTGTAAATATTAGTAATGCTTTTTATTAAGTAATAAATCCTTGTAAAACCATTTTTGCAGTACTGTAGTAGAATTTTTATTAAAAACCATTTACACAAACAAATAACTTTCAAATCGTCATATCTGCATTTTATCACCCAGAAATAGATTCTTCTTTTATACACATGCCGAGATTATAAATGTAAATGAAATAAAAGACTCTATACAGAATCTTCAAAATCAGCCACGCACATACTTGGGTGTTTTACTGAAATACTGTTAATTAAGGCAAAATGACAGTTTAAGTGCATGACAAACGGGATGGCCCTTGCTTTTCCACCAACTTAAGTTATTTATGTAGTAATCAACAATTACCTGCATAAGTGTTTATCTATCCTAACGTATAGTCAAAGACATGACTCGAGTACAATCAGGTTTTGATATATTTGCAGATTTTTATTGTTTGTACTTCGCTTAGTATTAATTGGCTTGTTTAATTGTCAGTTTCATGTTTTTACATGCATTATTATCAACCCATTTACATAGATAATACCACTACCTTTTGCATATTTTCGATTGTGTGTGGTAGTTTACAATGGTAATATTCTTAAGGTGACAGTACTGTTGGGATACTGAATTTTTAAAGCAGAATATCATTTTTTTCAAGATAATTGTGGAACAACTCTTTTCCAGGGCAAAATAATTTTTTCTGGTGAAATATGACGTAAAAACAATTTTCAAAAAAGTATCAAGAAAAACCTCCACCAAATGTTATTATATGCTCTGCAGAAGAGTATTACTGTAGTTACCGTGAAAGAGATAATAAAAATATTAGATAAACAACAAATGTCCTATACATTACAACTTAAGCTAGTTCATTTAACAAGTGATCAATTTCTAAAACGAGGTAAATAATTGACAACAAAGTTGACAAAACATCGACAGTCTTGTTTAATGTCATCATTTCATAATTTCTACGGTAGATACAATCAACCTATCATTGAGTCAAATGCTGACTGACGTTTTTTTAATACTAAGTTCAATATATACTTATAAGTCCATTATTTATGCGCTATATTGACGATAGATTTTTCCGTTATTTTCCGATCCTGACAAGGAGCACATGACGAGTGTGACCGGTCGGCAGGGGATGTTCACTCCTCCATGGCACCTGATCCCACCTCTGATGTTTCGAACGTCCGTGTTTGTTCTGCTCCTATTTTAAATTGTTTTATGGACTTTTGATCTTGGGTACTGTTCGATACTTCCATTTGTTGCATTTATTTAATTAGAAGAAAATACATTATCATTTATGACAGTTATTGACTTACTTTGCTTGAAAAATAGGAAGTATAAACATGCTACTGCTGTATCAACGTAACTCGAAGAAGTTTATTTATCAAAATTAAGATAATTCGACATCATCTCTATTCATACATCAAAGAATTTGCAATTACTAATATAATAATAAATGCTCATCTTTTGATTTCGTTCTTTCAGCAAGTATGCAGATATTTTTCACAAATATTCACAACAATCAGGTAAATTAAACTGGATTTTGATGATTTTTAGCTTAACAATGTTTAAAATATTGGTGGAAAAAAGAATTATTTCCAGTCAAGAAAGAAAAATTAATTTATCTCCAGAGAATGATTGTCGCGGATAGAATTAAAACTGATTTATAACGAAAGTTAAAGTGCAGGAAATAAGCCTTTTAGTTAACTTTAGTTATGCAACGCCTTAGTAACGCTAGCTTTTTACAATCATTTAAAGCATATTAATATAATACAATCAAATCCCTTGCATTACATAATGTCATTTAAGCATTTCAAGAAAAATAAGCAGCATAGTCGGAAGATGTATTTATTTGCAAACAAGAAAAAGTATTTTATTATTAAAAACACCTTTTCTGTTAATTTCAAGTACTTTTCAAAACATGAATAATAAACACGGAGTATATTTAATAGCAAAAGATATTTATTCCATAAAAAATATTGCACATAAGAAATAATTCTCTCACGTTGGGCACTTGCATACAAATAGCACACACTGAATGATTAATGATATACATATACAGGCGATGATTTGGCAACATTGGATTTTAAATGTTTGAGGTACAAGATATCATTTCCAATAAGGAATATACACTGAGAAACGTGAACATAAATTCTACCTCAACAACAAACATAAAAACATAAACAAGTTATAACAATTATTTGAAATCCCTATTATCACAGATAATCACATCACAAATTGATGCTGGAATATAACATTTTCAATAGTATTATGAGACATGTATATATAAAAACTATATTATATTCATTTTTAGAATTAAAAAAATAACTTATTTTCTTATTCTCATATCAAAAGACAAAACTCAGGGAACCAAGCAATTAATCTTCAATTTCAAAACTTAGACTTTTCTCCAAAGTACAAAAAAATGGAAATGGTTAGTAAAGTTGTATGGTCTTCATGACGCTTTAGCCTTGCAATTTCAGGAATGGGTTGAATTTTTTGGGCATGGTGTTGAGACACTTGACTTCTTGTAGACTACAGGTCTGGGGGAGGGCGAAGGTCCTGGTCCTACACTGGGGGACGATGTCGGGGCAGTACATGATAACCTCTCTCTCCTGAATCATATCAGGGAGACACTGGTAGGAGGGGGACATCTTCACAGTCAGTGCCGGGAGTTTTCTGAAGGAACGACAAAGCATGGATGTAAAAATATTGAATAGTAAAATATTTAAATTTACCTACAGTGTATATAAGTTGTGCTCACTATCACTAACCCTAAAAATTGATCTTCTTGATTTTTTTGAAAAAAACATTCATTATCTATATAAATATATATACTGATTTGTTATTGTTTTATTGATTTTTGGTATAATATTGTAGGTAAGGCAAACAAAATCTTCGAATGTAAGTCAATTTTAAAATAAGTATTGACACTAACAAGCAAGCAAATAAAATTGTATGTATTTATATAAACTTACTCTCCACATGTGGTGTACCACAGTCTCTGGGTGGGCGCCACATAACAGCGGTAGGTGCCGTTCATCCCGTTGTGGTCCTCAATAGTGAGGTAGGCCCCCAGGACGGGAACTCTCTTCTGAATACACACGTCCTTACACCCAAACTCGTGCTTGTCGTGCTTAAAGTACCTGTAGGACAACAGATTGGTTTTTAATTTATAAAAAAAATTCAAGTCAAACTGATTCAATAGTATTGTTTTTAAAATCTTTTGATAATGATACAATCTTGCATACCCTTTCATCTTTCGGTTGGTAACTTTGGCACTCTCAAATTTATTCTAACTTACCCGTATTCGCTGTAGTCCAGTGGGTTGTAGTATTGATTAAAGGCCTGCAGCCTGTTCCATTCCTCAGCGTTTGTTCTGACACTTTCCATGACTCTTCTTTCTTGTCTAAAGATAACAAAAATATCCCATTAGATCATAAAATAAGTAAATATGAAAATAGTAATTTAACAATAAGTTTATTGTAGGTATATAGGAGAAACACAAGCAATTTTTTATTTAATTGTTGTTTAATATTTAAAAAAAAGAAACAACAGGAAATTTCTTATACTTACTCTGGATTCCAGTGTGGGGTGATGAAGTCCTCGGGTTTGACAATCTCGGCGTGACCGGAAGCCTCACATTGTGGGGGACCGGAGGGTCTACGCCCCCTCCCCCTCGCTCCTCGTCTGAGAGTCTGAGTCAAAAACTGACTTCCGAAGGACTTAGGTTTCTTAGGAATAAGGGCCTCAGCCAAAATGGCGGCCAGACTGATGACTGCGAGGGAAATCAGGAGCTTTACAATCTGAAAAAATAGAAAGTGAGTACAGTTGTCACAACAAAATTATACAGCAGAAGATATTCAGAATGTTTACACAACTTTGCATTTTTTTCGAAAAAAAATACGGAAGGATGAATTTAATGTTATAAATGAAGAGTTTTTTTTCCAAAATGAATAAAATAGCGTCCAATTTGTTTTCTATTTATCCAAAACATTCAAGTCTTACCATGTTGTTTGCTATGCTATTTCTGTTTTCTTGTTGGTATGACTTACACTAGTGGATGTAATCTCAAGGTAAGACACTTGAGTTTATATACCAGAGTATCGCGGAAAAGACGTCCCAACCATAACCACATCGACCAATCAAAGTTATCGGGCTAGTACGCACGAGGAATGACGTATTCATGTCTAAATCTAGTGAATGATTACATTTACTACTTCAAAGATTAGAAAAAAAATTATGTTAATTATCAACTTAAGAAAAACCACAACATTAAATTTGCTATGTTAACTTTATTAATCATCAACTGTATCTAACAATTTAATATTTTAAGGCATTGTGATGGTAAATTTTATTTGTATATATTTTGTAAATTAGAGAATGGAGACTTTAAAGAGTGGTTGCAATTTTCATAAAAAAACATTTATATTTACATGGAGGGAAATTCAATTATGTAATAAACAGTTAAATTTCAAGATTTATATTTTATTCATAATGGAGGTAATAATTTCTCTATTTTTTTGTAAGACTATTTCCGTTAAAATTTGCCAATTCTGCATTTTCAAAGAAAAACATTTTGTGTTCTATTTTTCTCACGTATGACGTCAAACCGAGCTATTCCTGTTTTCTGAAACGATCATTGTCCCGAGATGGTAAGACACAGAGAGCCTTAAAATCTATGACGTGTGTCAGTCAATCAACCATGCGTGAAATGACAAATGAACCGTTATTTCCACCTGCCAGTAGTATAAAAGGCGAGAATACACACAGTCTCGACAATAAATCCGACCAAGTCATTACAAGTGCTCAAAATAGCAAGCATGGTAAGAAAGTACTGTCTTATAATATGAAGAAAAATATTTTGGGTTTAGGAATACTTTAATCATTTTTTTTCAATTAATACAGTCTTTTCAATAATGTAGAATGTGAATGTGAAGATGTTTTTAAAATCACGTTCTTTTAGAAAGATGAAATGGACACAAAAATAATAAATAAAAACAATTATTTACTAAGTATATCTAAATATATATATATATATATATATATATATATATATATATTCATATAGGAAATGCTAAGTTTTTAACAATATTGTTTATGCTTTCAGATGTTCTACTTTCTCGTCCTTGCACTAGCTGCTACAGTGCAGTCCGTTATGTACGGCCCCGGGGCTCCTCTCGCCAGCGACCCTCGACTTACAGGGGTCAACACCAACCCCTTCGCAGATTTCATGAGGCTTCCCATCCAGATGAACCAATGTAGTGCCTCCACTCATTTCAGCGCCAACGCCATCTTTGATCAGAGTTTTGTGTGCGCCAAGGACGTTAAACGTCCACAGAACTGGCCAACCTCAAACATCGACAGATTTTTTATCCCCGACCCAGAACTCCAAGGATACAATCAGTAAGTCTAAGATTGATTTTGGTTTTGGAAAAAAAAGTTGTACTCATACTTTTAAACAAATGTTTTGATAGTAGATGTACAAAATTTAAATAAGCAATGATTGTTTACGATTTTTCTATTATCAATTTGTAGACAGCCCCTCTACAGGGCCTTCGCTAACCCTCAGAACGACCCAGCGGCCATGGCCTACTACAAACAAACATATGACGCCCTGGAGTCTTGGAAATACTCTGGACTGGAACAGGAATTCTCTCAGTGTTTCTCCGATCTCTACAGATACGAGTAAGTCTCCCTTTACAATTCCAGATGTCCAAACTATAGTTTTCTCAGTCACCAATGCTTGGGGTTGATCATTAAAGAATAGTTTCACAAGAAGTAAAGCAAAAGAATCATTCCTGCAAGATCTGTTTAAATACATTGGAAAACAAAACACAATTTTTTGTCAAAACGAAAAGGAAAATATTTTTTAAATTACAGTTCTATCCAATTTAAGAATGGTGTATTGTTTTTCTAGAGATGCCGTCCAGATCACTGAATACAAGCTAGACCCAGTCTGTAAGACTACCCTGGTGAACCTGACAGACGAGGCTATCTGGCACAACTATAACGGCAGGGACTACAAGTGTTTTATCCCATTCCCTCAGCAACTCACAGCCGTCAAATGTACTCACCCGTAAGTAGCGTACTCCATAAACATCTTGTTACAAGATTAATTTTTAAAACTAATACAATGTATTAACTTCAGAATCTTCAAAATAATTCTTCAGCTTAGAGCAAAGTTCAAAGCTGCCTGTAAATAGCACATCAAGTAACTTGCTATGTTTTTATTATTAATAAATTTCCAATTTAGTTTATTATAGAGAGAAAAATAACATTAAAGTAAAAATGTTAATTTTTCTTACAGACGATACCCCGCCATAGATAAGTGCCGACTTGGATACAGTGTTAGAGATGAATACAGATGTGCCCCAACCAACTTTGTCCGCAGAAAGGTTAATCTTGTTTGTCCAGAAATCCAGATGGTCTTCGTCCGATCCTTTGATGTCCCCACAGCCTGCAGCTGCAAGCTTTGTTACGAATGTAAAAACGTCATCCCAGACCCAAGGGCCTACTTGGGATTTCCTAATGCAGGAAAAAAGTAAACCAATAAATCCCACCAAATATTGTGATAACAGATGACCTTATGAAGAGAATCAAAATGGCTGAAGATACCTGTCTTGAGATAAGAAGTGTTGCCAGCGGTTTCTGTCTTTATTTTGTCATCTGTCTGATTTATAACAAATCTACACAAAGTGCCATATTGAGCATAAATGAAATTGGAATATTGCGAGAAAGTGAGTGTATGTTACCACGTTCGGGCACGTGAAATGTAATGATTGTTTGTTTGGGTTATGATGCGTTTTTTTGTACTCTTGTTATTATTGTGAATGTCTAAGTTTCGTTTTGCTATTTTGTATATCATCATCCTGTTGTTATTTGAACGTGTTCATCTTTTATGCATATGTTAATTAGGGTTTTTCCAATTGTAGACTTTCAGATTGTTAGATATACCAATGGTGTGTATAAAACTTTCGACTTTTGGATAAAGTTAATTGTTTGGTAAAATTAATATTAAAAAGTTGATATCAAAATCAATATTTGAAAAAATCGAGAACGTTATAAGCGTTGAAGAACAAATTAAAAGTCCATGTAAAACGAGGAAAAAGGGTGGTGATTTTATTTTTGTGAAAGTAAATATGTATATTTTCTATTTAATGGATGTAACCTTTTAAAATTGAAATAACATTAACGTTTGAAAATTGAAATAACATTAAATTTTGTAAATTTTAAAATTCGGATATCTTAAAATATATATATATATATCTCACATGCATGTACTCTTGACTATTCAAATTTTCAGAATTATGAAACATTCTTAGAATAAGGAAAACGATATTTATTACCCAGAATCAAAATACATATTGAACAACTTCTGATCTGAAATGGTTTTTTAGCAATTGATTTAAAATTTAGAATTCTAAATCACTCTGGAAATCTAAAAAAAAATATTAATTTTAGTCATCTTCAAGATATGAACAATGTAGGAAGTATTTATGATTTGTTGTAGATTTTGATTTATATTCAACCCTGACTAACAATTCAAACTTAAATAAAAGCTGTCTACCCCTTGCATGCAGAAACACAATTTAATCAGTTAACAGATAATCACTTAAAGATCACAACCATACAAACCCTTTTCTTGCCGAATCTTTTATGTCTGTTATAAAAATTGAGGTTTGAAAAATGTTACTTCTATATATAAAATATCTTGCATTTGGCATCCAGATGATTTCGCTTTTTGTGAAAAGACTTAAGGACAGATGATATAAACAAAACAATTGTTGTTGCTTGGATTGGTATATATTTCTGGGTATATTTTTATAGCAAATAATAGAGCTAAAAAATGTCAAAATAAAAAAAATGTAAACCTTCTATCATGTTTAAGATTCAACCTTTCTGCAACCATTCTTGTTAATTCATACAAATATTTTTTACTTCCAATTCCATTTTTGTGTAAATTTGAATAAAGTATTAAAAACTACGCGGTTTAATCTTTTCACTTTACTCATTGAAACATGAGTCAGATTGTAATTTTCAAATTTTTTTTTTGACAATTTTGTATGTATCATCTGTTCTTAAGAGCCATATATGTACACAATTCTTTTTACTCTTTTTAATCACTTCATAATTGATAAGTATTTAATTAGATACATGATGACCATAAAAGTAGTAGGTCGTCGCAAAAAAATATCGTGGTTTGAGTTATTTTTTTGTGTCCATTATAATGAAACCGACTTGGAGATAACAAAGAGTAAAGAAGTCAAAAAGAAAACAAATTAGAGCCAAATACGGGCGTTAATCAGCATCAGATTTCAATGAAATGCCATGCAGAGTTAAGCTTCAACCCGTCCTACTTGACATGAAGATGTGCTTCTTATGAGGAATTGGCAAATGGACGTTTTGTTACATGACTTTCTGGTGTGTACATGACCTACATGTAACAATTTATATGAAGAAATTGAGTCAGCATTCAATAAATGAATGCTTTTGCTGACAATGACAATGTATCGACCATAAATCTTTTGAAATGTTGACTTAAAATTCTAAATGAGACTGCTGATATCAGTGTCTTATCAATTTATTTTTTCAATAGCTTGACTCTTTTTAGAAATGTCTTGAGCATACTGCATGTTTTTGTGTATCGAACCAGGTGGGAACACAAATTCTTTTTTTTTATTTGCAGGGTTTCAAGTGTACTGCACTCGATCTTCACATATTTTTATCGTTAATGATTTTTAGGATCGATCAAATTTTGTTTTTACCTTTTACATACTAGAAAAATGTACAATACTTAAATAAAATTATACATAATTACAAAAGTAAAATACACGGAAAATAAAATAAACATAAAATTCAAACGGAAAATGTAGATGAAAGGATCGAAAATTGCTACGTTTGAAATGCCATACTGTCAAGTCTTTAAAGATGCTTTGACAAAGATTTGATGTTTATATTTTTCTCAAATTATCTGTATAATTTTATAATTGCATACGAAAATATAATAAAAATCTTACTTCTTGTGGAAGTTATTGACACTTCGATATTCTAGACTCTTTTGATTGACACAGCATTACACTTTCACAAATATTAACTTTATCCTTAATAATTCAAGTTTAGAAAAGTTGTAATTTTGTTGTGTAATAATTTAAAACTATAAGTAAGTAAGTAAGTAAATTGTTTATTATAGTGACATGTGTTATACAGTACAATGAAAAACATTTAATACAATTAACATCCTAACACCCAGCCCATCGGACCTATATGTCACTTTTAGCAAAATTTATGAAAAATATATACATAAATATTACGCATTTTTGTACAACAGAGATTTTCTGTGCATGTATGAAAGATATAAATATTTTGAGGTCTGCCTAGGAA
>NW_026920352.1:0-17130 GCF_032062105.1 Saccostrea cuccullata | reverse complement strand
CCTATCTGAAGTCTTGTATAGCACTTGTGTAATACCTACAATCATCTTTTAACACGTTTCTATCCAAAACCGCATCCTAACCCGTACATGCGATCTATAGGCAACATGCTTCCTAACCGGATCGAATACTATACGCAGGTAATGATGCGTGTATAAAACGTCATATCCGTAGTAACGTTATACACAAGAACGTCATATATAAACAGCGAACAGTTGATTTGACAAACAGAACGCTCCTCCTCATCGAAGGATATTTCAGATACCACAGCTGAGGAGTCTCGTTGGGTAATTGTCAATTCTAAACTTTAATTAATGGGAGCTGGCCTGATGCCTGACCCACATTTGGGATAATCTATTTATAGGATCTTTTATATTATAAAAATCATATTATATTCATTGTAATAAGTGTACATTCTAAAGCGGGAAAAAGTTATGGGAGAGAATTACTCCCACAAGTGAATTGATTCCCCCGCTAGAGACTGAATATTAAATCATTATTTGTCATTATTGCTAATTATAGAATTATCTATTGCTGAATTTATATTATTGGGAGGAGCCCAATAAGAGATTATCTATTAATAAAATTATTTGTACTTTTATTTAATTCTTCATTCTTTGTTCAACAAACAGAAATGGGAGACCCACAGGTTACTTTCACATACAATTAAAATATAAAGTGGTGAAACGTAACAAAGTTATCAATTTTTTTCTCTCTTACTTATATGAGGAGATGTACCAGGGACAGATAATTCAGATTTTATAAGGCGCCAAATTTAGATCACTAAAGAGCCAAGTCAACAAAGAGCCACACAAAGCTACACTTAGCGACCTTATAAGGCATTATTTTGTAAAAAAAAATATTTTTTTTTACTGATCACATATGGTAACATAATATTGAACATGAAGTTTTACATGCATTTTGTTGTTTCTTTTCTTCAAAACTACGTCAAATATTCACTGCGGAGTTCACTTCCGGTTTAGTGGCATGGGGTCCAGGATGAGTGTCAAAGTGGAAAAAGGACAAGAAACAGCCCGTAGTCGTCACGCAGATTGGATTTCTTAACTTGAATAAATAGCACAACCGAATTAGTTGCGAGATTTTTCTGACCAAGCCCAGATCTATTTGTTTAGATGGGTCCCCCCAAAACACGTTGCCATCCTGGTGTTTGTTTTAGTTGAGGGTGGGAAATTTTTTCGGACTTTTTTTTTTTTTTTTTTTGGACGATAAAAGCTTTAGACTCCTATGGTTATACATAGAAATATATAGGAATTTTTTTTAATCTTCTCAAGAATATCAAAGCCATGATTGGTCATATTTATATGGAAGCATCCTCGGGTAATGAAGATTCAAGTTTGTTCAAATGACCCCCAGGGGTAGGCCGGGGCCACAATGGCTGACCAAAGATTTACAAAGAAATATATTGTAAAATTCTTTAAAAATCTTCTCAAGAATAACAAAGCCATGATTGGTCATATTTATATGAAAGCATTCTTCGGTAGTGTAGATTCAAGTTTGTTCAAATCATGACCCCCAGGGGTAGGGCGGGGCCAAAATGGCCGACCTAAGTTTTACATAGATATATACAGGAAAATTCTTTAAAATCTTCACTCAAGAACAACAAAGCCATGGTTGGTTATATTTATATGGAAGCATCCTCAGGTAGTGTTTATTCAAGTTTGTTCAAATCATGGCCCCAGGGGGTAGGGCGGGGCCACACTGGCTGACCAAAGTTTAACATAGAAATATATAGTAAAATTCTTATAAAATCTTCTCAAGAATAGCAAAGCCATAATTGGCCATACCTGTATTTATATGGAAACATTTACAGGTTGTGTAGATTCAAGTTTGTGCAAATCATACCCTCTCCCCTTTAAGGAATGGTTGGGACTACTTTGGGGTTTAAACTTTTCAATTCTGAACTAATTTGTGCTTTTATGCTAGCAAGGTGCTCAGGTGAGCGATATGGCCCATGGGCCTCTTGTTTTTTCTTCTGGCGAGGTTTGCTAACCAATGTTTTTTTTTTTTTAGATTTAACAGAAATTTGGATTTGCTTTTATTTCTCTCTGCTTGTTGTTTGGCAAACTTTAGCTGGTTGAGGGCCATGCTGCAGATTGTGTCTGGTGATGTCACATGGTCAGGTAAGGCATTTGAAGATTTTCTTAACTTTCTTTTCGATACCTGAGAGATTTGATGGAACATCGTGGAAACCTCTGGTCTCGGCTATGTTTGATGGTGCATCAACACTTTCAAACTGCAAAGCAGCATCTGCTAAAATCTGCAGACCATATGATCCTGGTTCTCGTGAGTCTGTTCATTTCTAATGTTCTCTGGCCCAGTGACATCTTTTGATTCCTTTTTAAATTGTGAAAGTACTTTTTTACATGCAAAATGTTGTTTGCGGCCGATTTGATGCTTTGCATCAATTTTACTTGATATTTGTTTGGAATCTGTTTATTTTGCGCATAACGTAACAGTATATATGACGTAACAATTAAGATGACCTCCTATTAAACTTAGTTTGATATAGCAACAAGGTCAAAATAATCACAATGGGATGCTTTTATAGTAAAGCTGCGCCTTTATCAACTTCTTTTCTCACCAAAATACAGAAAAAGAGGCTGCGAAAGATACTGAAGAAGAATGGAATAAAATCCAAAGTGAGCAGGGGAGGCGTTGCCTTTGACATTCCATTATTGTCTTTCCACTTATCCTCTCTTCTCCACAACCACATGGACGCTGATTCCGCCTCCCTGCACAGATTCCGTATCAGACTCCTCTCTGCTCCCGTTATGCCAATGGCTCTCAGTGCTCTCCACATAGACTGTTCCACAAATCCCCTACAACCCATTTCCACTGCAAAAAACCAGACCTTCCATCCGTTCTGCTGACAATCTTTCAGTAGGTCTTGGTACTTAAGATTTTTAATAGTAAGTATTTTGAAGTTATAACATGTATGATCTTTTTTCAGGTAATTGGGAACGTGCAAATGCGGAAAAGCAAGGGAGAGCCAGAGAAGGAAGGTAAGAAATAGACAGGAGGAGGATGGAAAAGTTGAGGAAGCAATCGCTACATCGCCAGACAAATTATAAGCTCAGTGTTATGTTTCAGTTGCTGGATAATTTACAGTGATTCGGGATTGAATAAAGATAATTTCGTCTTTCTATTGATGTTTAAATAAAATATTTTCTTTACTCCTTTAAAAGATTGTTTCTTTTTTGTGTGTATGTGCAAGGAAATATCATCCACGATTGATCTTATATACGAGGGGTGATTAAAAAGTTCGCAAACTATCTCTATATCTACAAAACCACAATTCAGATTAGAATGAAATTTGGTACACATATTGCCATACACAAGGTCTATAAAAAGCATATGCTGAATCAAGTTTCTCTCCTTATTTGTGACGTCATAATGTGAAAATGACGTCACTATTCCGGTCACTTTTGACGAAAAATGGTTGTCTCAGTCGAACTCGTTCAACAAACGACTGTACAATTTATTGTAATATCTTAGAAATCCCTCTACAGTATCATATAATTTGTACACAGTTTATTGAGATTAAGTTTCTATAAATTCAGTTAATGATTGGATTAATCGTTTTAGTGAAGGAAGGCTGATGGTTAAAAATGATACTTGTCATCTTGCCCAGTGAATGCAGTTTGAAAAGATATGTATTTTTAATTAAGCAATTTGCTATCAAAGACCTCCAATTTACACTTTGAAAAATAGTTGAATATTTGAACAATAATATGATTATTAAATACCTAAGATATCGTTTACTTTAGATTTTAAACATATTAGATACGATAAAAAGGAGGCACCCATTCTCTATCCACCTTGACTAAAGGTCTCTCCCGAGACAGAAGATTTGTGTTTTAATGGTCGCCATGCTTATTTTTGGAAAGGATGTTATTATCCACCCATTCTGTTGCCGAGATATGACCATTTCTGACAAATTAACTGTTCTTGTCGTAAAAAATAACTCACTTGGAAAGAAATATAAAACTCGGAAAAATCTTTTAACTTTTGTGACAGAACGCTACGGAGGGGGTCACGTGACCGCCAATATCACGTGATTCGCGCATGCGCAGAACGGTGGTTGATGTGCATTAAAATCGGGGAGGATTAATTTAAAATATAATCAACATTAAAACCAAATATTGTTTCTTGTATGGTTTCTTGTATGGAAGTCATTCAATTAGTTTATTATTAAGGTCTTCCGTTTCAGACGGAAGACCTTATAGTGATTCTACTGTTTCTTTTTCTTTTTCTTTTTCCTATTATTATTTTTGTTCCCTTTTTAAAAGCACGATTTCTCAGAGATGACAGGACAGATTCTCATGAAATTTTCAGGGATGATAGAGTGTAAAAATATCTTTCAGATGCAGTTTTCAGTTTTTCAAAATTCACTTCCGGTCGTCAGATATGTCCGATTTCCGCTTTTTTCAAAAAAGTTTTGTCTGAGTCATATCTCAGAAACGGTAAAAGATTAAGACACCAAACTTATATGAGTAATAGATCATGATTAGTAGGCATGTCCATTTGGGATAAGATTGTCCGCCGTCACTTCCGGTTGTCACAGGAAGTGATCAAAGAAATCGAAAATTTCAACTTTTCATTTATGAAACTTTTTTTGAATCACATTATAGCATCTTATTTGTAGTTTCGAAATATGTCAGTCCCACCGGAAACAAAAACGACAACTTCCGGTTATAAGAGAAAAACTGCATTTTTTAAGTATTTTTCTTTCCCATAAATATTTTTTATAGATAAAGTATTTGTAATGATTTTTGGATATGTTATTCAAACTGCAAATGTCTACAGTAACGTCAAATAACTTTGTAAAATTCACTTCCGGTCGCGTGATTTCCTGTCCTCAAAATGAGAAGTTATAATAGCTAGATCTCGTAAACGGAAAGGGATTAAGACACTAAACTTATACAAGTGGTAGATCTTGATATGTAGGCAAAACCATTTGGGGTAAGATTGTCTGCCGTCACTTCCGGTCGTCACAGGAAATTATCAAAGAAATCGAAAAATTCAACTTTTCTTTATTGAAACCTTTTTTGCATTACATCATAGAATCTTATTTGTAGTTTCGAAATGTATCCGTCCCAAAGGAAACAAAAATGACAACTTCCGGTTCAAGGAGAAAAACTACATAAATTGAGTATTTTTCTTTCCCATAAGTACTTTTAATAGATTAAGTATTTGTAATGATTTTTGGATATGTTATGCAGACTACACACGTCTACAGTAATGTATGATATCTCAGTAAAATTTCCTTCCGGTCGCATGATTTCCTGTCCTCAAAATCAGAAGTTATCATAGCTAGATCTCGTAAACAGTTAAAGATTAAGACACCAAACTTGTATGAGTAATAGATCTTGATATGTAGGCAAAACCATTTGGGGTAAGATTGTCTGCTGTCACTTCCGGTCGTCACAGGAAGTGATCAAGGAAATAAAAAAAAATCAACTTTTCTTTTTTGAAACTTGTTTTGCATCACATTATTGCATCTTATTTGAAGTTTCGAAATGTATCAGTCCCAACGGAAACAAAATGACAACTTCCGGTTAAAAGAGGAAAACTACATAATTTGAGTATCTTTCTATCCCTTAAATTTTTTTTATAGTTAAAGTATTTGTAATGATTTTTAGATATGTTATTCAGACTGCAAATGTCTACAGTAATGTCTAATATCTCAGTAAAATTCACTTCCGGTCGCGTGACTTCCTGTCCTCAAAATCAGAAGTTATCATAGCTAGATCTCGTAAACGGTAAGAGATTAAGACACCAAATTAATAGGGATGGTAGACCTTGATAAGTAGACACATCTTTTGAGTCCGCCGTCACTTCCGGTTGTCACAGGAAGTGATCAAATAAATCAAAATTTTAAATTTCTCTTAATGGAATCTTTCTTAGTATTACCTTATAGCATCTTACTTGTAATTTCGAGATATGTAGTCCCACTGGTAAGAAAAACGACGACTTCCAATTATGAGAGAAAAATTGCATAAATTGAGTATCGCACTATCCCATTAATATCTTTTATAAGAAAGTATTTGAAATGATTTTGGGACATTTTATTCAGACTGCAAATGTCTAGAGTAACCTGAAATATCTTCTTGTAAAATTTACTTTCTGCAGGTCACGTGATTTCTTGTCCTCAAAATGAGACATTTGACCCTTACCCAAAAAGTAATAAAGAAATATACATTACCTTTATCTAGATTCAGCTTCAAGTGTTTATCTCAAACCCCCCTCTCTCTCTCTCTCTCTCTCTCTCTCTCTCTCTCTCTCTTTGATGACCTTGACCTTTGACCTTGATAAATGACATTGACCTTTGACCCCATTGACCCAAAGGTCACAATCAAGCTTAAGTATGTGGAGGTATTAACAACTCTCATTTTAACAAATGCTTATGAAATACCCCCCCCCCTCCCGTCCCTTAAAAAAATCAATAGCAACATAGAAAAAACTTCTACCTCTGAAAAGACAGCACTAATCGACATAAGATAAAGGATTTGAGTAGAAGACACCTTAAAGAAAGTGTCCTAAGAGTTTTACGGTGAGTCTCTTGAGTATGATGAAATTCTACGGAATATCGGCAAAAACTGCATTTTTTTCTGTCTGAAATTTAAATTCTGATGGTCATAAAATGAATTAAGGCTTGCATTGGCTATTTCTTCATTTGTTGTTAATATCATTGGATTCTCCTGCTCTAATACGACATTTTAATACCAAGTATTCTAGCTTTCTTTGGTATGTGGAATTTATTTCAATTTTATTTAGATTTAATATTAATTGAATGAATCTTGATTTCATTTGAAATTTGATTTTTTTTTTCTAGAATAACACAATCTTATAAGAAATGGCGACTTTCAGCATAGTAAAAAGCAATACACGTTTCTTCCCTGTGTTTCCCATCTAGAATTGCCTATTTGGAATTTATTTATGCTACTTTCAATGAATTTAATCCACACACATATTCCATACCTATTTCGGTCAGGATTATTAAAATCCGAACCCGATTCTCTGTTTTCCTTTTCTATAATTACAAACTGGCTTGCATCTCTCGCTCATGTTTCTCACATGCTCTTAAATAATTTATCGCCATTCATTTCAGACATAAAACAACTCAAATCGGATATTTTTCAAACATCTCTTTAACACATGTATAATGCACATATGATGCAGGTTCACATGGGACATTTCACAACGTTTTCACTTACGCTTCCGTCTTGATGCTCAGATCAAATGCATGGTATTCATATTATTAGGTATATCATAATTTTAATAAGACCCTACCCCTTACATCTTAGCTTGAAAACAATTTCATTCAAGCTGATATATGCACCTAGGAGCGTGTTACAATGTTTTGAACGCGCTCTCTTTACGTGATCAATGAAATCGTGGTTATCCCCGAGTCGACTCGTATAATCCAGGAAGTCTGTTTAGAGTATATTTATACCAACTACGAGCCCGATCTAAAATCCTTGTAGAGAAATGAGAATTTTGCTGTTTTATTTATTTTTTGGCTTTTTTCTACTTTCTTCAGCCCAAATGATATTGAAATGCTTAAAAAGGTGGAAAGGCCGATAATTGTTCACTGAACAATTAGTCTACTAGTTTATGATATATCTGTTCTTTTTTAAAATAGAAAAAAAACATCCTGCATACAGATTAATAGAGGAGGAAGGAAGACCTTCTTTGTTGCTGTAGCAACAAAGTTTCTAGTTAAGGTCTTCCGTTTCAGTCGAAAGACCTTATAGTGATTCTATTGTTTCTTATTATTATTATTATTCTTTTTTTGACAAAATTTTGTGGACGGGATTTCTCGAAAACTATTCAGCGGTTTTCAACGAAACTTTCACAAAAAATGCGTCATTATATGAAGTTGTGCAGTCGATAATTTGTTTTGGAAAATTCGCTTCCGGTGCCAAGTTATGGGCAATTTCCTGATTTTTAAATGCGATTTTGTCGCGCACTTTTATCGAAAATGGCTAAAGATATGAACTGGAGACTTATTCGAGACGATAGCTCGTGACTTTCTGGTTTGCAAAATTACCTTTTTGTGCGTCGTCAATACTTCCGGTTGTTACGAGATGCAAATTTAAAAAAATCGGATTTTTCTAACTTTTTTGTTTTTCAGTATTTTTCATTTATTTTTGGTATGTTAATAGAAGTCCTTCTTATAATGCTTACTATATAATTTGTTTGAATGTTGATAAATCTAAACTCTAGATATTTGCATTCAAAAATCTGAAGCGCGTCCAAAATGGCGGCTGTCTCTGTCAACGCCGACATTTCGCAATAGGGGTTTACGGAGGCAGCTGAGCGTTTGCTTGAACGTAAGTAACATAAGGATAAATGAAATGTAGAGGAATACTTGGATTGTCACGTCGTAGTTTCGTTGAAGTTCTGTGTCAAATTAACGTCTTCTATAATTGGTAAAAGACTAAATGTGCAAAGGAAATTCTACACCTAATATCTTTTGTGCACCATGGAAAAACAGATCTTTAATGATGATTATAAGTAATGCTTTCTCAAAAAAGGATATCAATTAATATTTTAAGTATAAATCTTAAACACTGTTTTTCCTATGCACACTTGTGCCATATTAAACTAATAAATAAGACAACAATATGAAAAAGATTTTATTTTAAAAGATCGCTTCATAGAGTTTATTTTAGCATTCTTGTCTCAGAGTTATTGAGCAAGAATGATATCTGATTCCATGACCGTTGTAGGACGAGCCATGTTTTTGGCGAAACATTTCAACCTTTGTCGAACTAATCGGGATAATTCACTTTGGGGATACAATGGAAATTGAAAAAAAGTTAAAAAATCATAACTGTTTCACCGCTTTAGTGTTAAATGCATATAAACAATATGGAATTTGTAAAATATGTTAAATATACTTTCTAAACCGTGAATAGACTATAAGAACGTTCTTTTTAACGTCATTGAAGCTATCACACCTATTTAATAGAACATTCCAAAGGAAAGGCGCAAAGATTAACTCGTGGCGTTTGTCGCTGAATTTTGAATAGTGACCTACCTTTCATAATTTTAAGACAGAAAGCACTGTTTTGTACATATAGAGACCAGGACTGGGTTGCTCAAAACACTGGTTAAATTTGACCACTGGATAAGTTAACCGTCGGTTAAATTCTATATCCACTGGGTAACTAACCACTGGACAAATATTTGTTGCTCAAAATAAAATTAGCCTCTGGTTAACTAACCACAGGTTAAGTGATTTAACCACTGGTTTGTATCCCACAATGCATTACAGTTGTCCAGTTGTCAACCAAAAATAAAAAAAATGGCTACCATGGTAAATATCAGATAAGTAAATAGTGAGATGTTTTAACGTTAAAAAAACGTATGTGGAGAAGTGGAAAATATCGAAATGTAACAGTTATCAAAACTAAACAAACATTTTAGTCACAAAAAGTGAGGAATGCACAAGTCAGCTGGGATTATTCTTTGCTGAAAATTCAGGTGGAGGATGCAGTTACTGTAATAATGTAAACACATAGACTGGAATTGCCGTAGGATAAGCACCACAGGTAAGATGGATAGGGAGTGTGTTTAGAATGATTGCAGAAACCACGTTAGATGCTCGTTAAACTGTTAAACATTAGATACAGAAAATATTTTAAAGACAATACATACTAAAGACTTGGCTATACTTACGAGGCAAATACATCAATTTGTATTGTTTCATACTTAAATAAAAACTTATTGAAGTCAGGACACCTTTACTGTTTACACGATGTAAATGTCGTCTGCTATTATTCAAGGAAATTTGCACTTGTTGAATTATTGCTTTTATACATACCTTGACAGAATATGCAAGTAGATATAGCGAGTTCGTCACTAATGCATTTCGCTCTGTACAATTAAATTTTGCTGTGTAACTAAAAATGCACTATCCCAAGTGTATTCTATAAATACATAACCTTTTGATATAAGCATTAATAATTGTTTATGTCTTTTTAAGTATTCATCAACATTAAATTCTTCGTTACAATATCTATAAGCCTTTGTTTCTTTTGTTATCCCCCAAAATTTACAACAAATGATAACTTGTAAGTCATAATTATCCACTTATTAAGTGACTTAACCCACCTCTGTGGAATGGCTAACTTTAGTCAATATTTAACCATTGGATAGCAAAGTTAACCAGTGAATAAAAATATTTTAAAAACAATACCTACTCAAGACAGCTATAATATCAAGGCAAATACATCGTTTCATACCTAAATAATAGCTGATTGAAGCCAGGGCACCTTTACTGTTTACACCATGTAAACGTCGTCTGCTATTATTCGAGGAAATTCGCACTTGTTGTATTATCGCTTTTATACAGTACATACCTTGACAGAAAGATCTCAGTCCAGTGGTTTGTCATATATTTCCAAACAAGAAATAACTTTCATCACATTTATGTAATCCTGCATTACAATGCACTAATACTGTTTGAAAGTGGGTAGCATTTTTTTTTAATTATTACTGAAAAGGTCATGGTCGAATATGCAAGTAGATATAGCGAGTTCGTCACTAATGCATTTCGCTCCGTACAATGAAATTTTGCGGTTTAACTAAAATGCATTATACCAAGTGTATTTTATAAATACAACACCTTTTTATATTAGCATCAATATATGTAGAAATTAGATAAAAATCTTTATGTAGATATTGATAGCATATGCATCGGAAGCATTGTGAAAGTAGAGTGGCTAATTGAATGTGGATGGGGGTTAAGGAGGGGGGTGGGGTGGGGTGCTAAACCAAAAAATTAGAAAAAGGCAACCTCAATTTTCAATGCCTATATAAAGTCTATCTTTGCAAAAAAAAATGCTGATGCCTATGAATAGATATATAGAATTAAATGCTAAATTTAATTTTGAATTAATATTTTTATTCACTTTATCTCAACGAGACCTTGCCAAAATGATAATAAAATCAAAGGAAATGGTACGCACTTAATTTAATGCAGTAGTCAACAAGAAAGGTAGTTTGATAAAATAGGTAGATAAAAATATCAGCAAGGAAATAATAACTAATATTATATAAAAACAAATACATATATAACGCAAGATCTTTTAAAAAGGGGGTAGAGGAGTGTGGGGGGGGGGGGGGAGGGGCCGTCAATTCTCCATTGATTTTATATATTGATGAATGGTCAAAAAAAACAATTTATCTACATGTATATCCATTATTAGACCTATATGCAAATGACCAACAATTTTATTTATTTATAATTTTATTTAAAATATACCTATAATAATTATTTCTTTTTCAGCAAGGGAAGGCCGCTTGATAAGATCCTTTGCAATGCCAACAGATTAATCCTTGAAAGAACCATGCATTTAAAACATTTCTCCTGACGATGAAACATAAAAACCTATCATATCCCTGGCTGTGCATGTTGTTATTCCTGCGTGATATTGCTTCAAAACCGTGTCAACGTGACTTCATGTTACTGCATGTCTTTTTAAGTATTCATCAACATTAAATTCTTGGTTACAATATCTATAAGCCTTTGTTTCTTTTGTTATCCCCCAAAATTTACAACAAATGATAACTTGTAAGTCATAATTATCCACAGGTTAAGAGACTTAACCCACCTCTGTGGAATGGCTAACTTTAGCCGATATTTAACCAATGGATAGCAAAGTTAACCAGTGGATAAATTTTGAGCAACAGAATTTAACCAATGGTTAAAAGTTAACGCTGGATAAGAGATTTGACCAGTGATTTACCTAAACCAGTGTTTTGAGCAACTCAGTCCAGGTCGCGATGGCGTAGTATTTAGTGCGTTGGAGTTTCATGCTGGCGACTTGGGTTCAATCCTACTTGTGTGCAAATCATTTTTCAGTTTTTCTGCTCGATTTAACGTTTTCCTTCCGGAATCGGACGGAAGACCTCTCGTTGCTCGCAACGAGTTTCATGTCTAGTTAAGGTCTTCCGACTTCCTTCGGAAGACCTTATTGTTTTCCGTCGGTTTCCTATTATTATTATTATTATTCTTTTTTTCATTTCCATGGCGATATCTCCGCTGTGACTGTACGGATTTCAAAGATTTTTACAGGAAAGATGCACCAGGTTAATATCTCCAGACGTGTTTTTCATTTTTTCAAAATTTTCTTGCGTTCGCGATTTTTGGGGAAATTTGTATTTTTTAAATGGATTTTTGTACACAACTTTTCTCGAAAACGGCCAAAGATATGACATTGAAACTTATGGACATGAAAGACCATCATATGTAGATGTGCCGAACGTCCTTCATTTTTTGTCGTTCCTACTTCCGGTCGCAAACGGAAGTGAATTCAAAAAGTCTAATTTTTCAACTTTTTTGTTTTTCAATATTTTTCTTTCAGATTTACAGGATTTATAGAGCGTCTTCAACGATATCTATATATGTTTTCATTTTTTTCATGCGTGCGTTTATTGCAAAGATATAACAGAACCAAAATTTGTCTTACTGTCGCGGGTTCGAATCCCGCTCGGGGCGTTCCCCAAATTTTTTCTTTGTTCTTGTCTTTTTTCAGTTGCAAATTACTTTTCACACTTTTATAACAGGTGTGGAAAATTTTGCCGATTTTTAAAAGCTATATTTGGAGATATTTTGTGAAATACCTGGAACAATCACGATCTTTGTTGAGAAACTACTGTAAATTAACGTAAACAAAAAAAACAACATTATGGAAACTATTTCATAGGATGACGCAGACTAGATTGCAAAAGAGAAGTCGGTCGGAAGACCTGCTTGTTGCACCAGCAACAAGAACGCATCTAGTTATTATTATTATTCTTTTTTTGACAAAATTTTGTGGACGGAATTTCTCGAAAACTATTCAGCGGTTTTCAACGAAACTTTCACAAAAAATGCGTCATTACATGAAGTTGTGCAGTCGATAATTGTTTTTGGAAAATTCCCTTTCGGTGCCAAGTTATGGACAATTTTCTGATTTTAAAATGCGATTTTGTCGCGCACTTTTATCGAAAATGGCTAAAGATATGAATTGGAGACTTATTAAAGATGATAGACCATGACTTTTTGGTTTGCAGAATCACCTTTTCAGGCGTCGTCACTACTTCCGGTCGTAACGAGATGTTAATTTAAAAAAATCGAATTTTCTAACTTTTTTGTTTTTCAATATTTTTCATTTATTTTTTGTATCTTAATAGAAACCCTCCCTATAATGCTTACTATTTAATTTTTTTGAATATTAATTAATCTATCCTCTAGATATTAGCACTCAAAAATCTGAAGCGGGTCCAAAATGGCGGCTGTCTCTGTCAACGCCGACATTTCGCAATAGGGGTTTACGGAGTCAGCCAAGCGTTTGCTTGAACGAAAATAACATTAAGATAAATGAAAAAAGAATACTTGGATTGTCACGTCGTAGTTACGTTGCAATTCTGTGTCGAACTAACGTCTTCTATAATTGATTTTGAATGGTTCACAAAGTAGAAAAAGAAAAGACTAAATGTGCTGATGAAATTCGATACTTAATATCTTTTGCGCACAACGGAAAAACAGATCTTAAATCATATTTATATGCAATACTTTCTCAACTAAGAATATCGATGAATTGTAATTATAAAACTTAACGACTGTTTTTACCATGCACATTTGTGTCATATTAAACTACATGTAATAGAAAAGACAAAAATAAGAAAAGCATTTTTTAAAGATCAATGAATGGAGTTTATATTAGCATTCTTGTGTCAAAGATCTGATTCAAGTTATTGAGCGAAAATGGTATCGATTCCTTGACAGTCATAGGGCCAGCCATGTTTTCCGGCGAAACATTTCAACTTTTTCATAAAAGCTTAACTAATCGCGATAGTTCACTTTGGGGATAAGCAGTAAATTAAAAAAAGTTCAAAATTCATAGCTGTTTCAATGATTTTGTGTAACTTGCTTATATACAATATGGATTTTGTGAGATGTGTTAAATATACATTCTTTACCTTAAATTTTAGGCTATAAAAGCGTTTTTTTATTCCATTGAAGCTAACACACTTATGTCATAGAACATTCCAAAGAAATGGCGCAAAGATTAACTTGTGGCATTTGGCACGACATTTTGAATAGTGACAGGCTTTTCATTATTCTAAGACAGAAGCGCTGTTGCAGATGTATATACAATTAGATTTAAAGAGGAGGTTCCAATAACGTAGTATTTAGCGCGTTGTATTTTCATGCTGGCGACTTGGGTTCAATCCCGCTTGTCTGCAATTTTTATTTCCTTTTTCAGTCGCCGTTACGGTTTTTTCTTCGGAATCGGACGGAAGACCTCTCGTTGCTTGCAACGAGTCGTTTCTAGTATTCTTACTATTTTCGTATTGACCAACTTCTGGAAATGACCTTTGTCCGGTCCATTTCTCCCGAACAGCTTAAGATATGAAAGTTTACTGTGTCGGATATCATAGATCATGACTTGAAGATGTGTCGAACAACATTTTGTCCGTCGTCAATTCTTCCGGTCGTCGCGAAAAAGGGAATTAAAAGTCGATTTTTAAAATTTCTTTGTCTTTCTTTCTATCTTTTTCTGTGATATTCATGGCATAAGTAAAGGCCCCTATTTGCTGATTCAACGTATAACCAGTTTCTTGATTTGATAAAGAAGAAATAAAATATCTTTGAATGTCTTAGAACTTTCGCAAGCGTAGGTTCAACGTTTTCTTAAACACTAAAAAATATTCATTTCATTTTCTCATAAATAGGCTTCGCTGGTAATACACATGGTGCCATTGTGCAGGTAAGGTCTTCCCCGTGTGATGGGGAATGGACCTGTAGAAAACCTTCTCTGGTTCCGCATAGTCGAGTTTTTAGCAAATAAAATGTATGAAACATATGTCATGTGTGTGTGCATCTTATACCCCGCCCCTATTTTTTTTTTTTTTGAAAACTGTAAGAAACCTAGCCCCCAACTTTCTCATTTATTAGAATGGATGCTCATTCCGCTTTAATGTTTTACATTCTACATAAAATGACCATGACATTTATATAACAAGGCACTCTTCTTAAAGTTAAGAAAATGATAAGGCTTAATTCTATCTACAAAATAATGGTAATTTACAAGTCTATATTCAAGACAACCCCCCCCCTTTGGAAGCGCGCAGCCAGGTAGAATTCGCAGATATAACATACAACTTACAAGTAACGTTTTAAAAGTTTCATTCATAAAAAAATTTAGTTCCCGCTATGTCATCTGATAATTTGAAATCATCTGATAATTTGCAATCATTCATTCTTCCTATGTTTTGTCTGTAGAATTTATAATTATTTCACTAAAAAAAAATTATCTTTAGAAAATAAAGATTGTCAGCTGCATTTATTAGCATCTCGCATTTTTTTGTATATCTTTTACTTGCATATGAATAATGCCATTAAATAAAAAAAAAGAAATCAAACTCTATTTCCATCTTTTTTAATTCATTCATAAATCCTTGGATCCGCTCGCAGCTGCGTGGTGGCCTCATCGCTACTGTAAACAATTCATTCATCACGCCGAAAATGTTCATGATTCCGCTAAACTAAGAAAGTTTACACAGGGTTTATCATCTCATATCAAGCATCAGACCTGTTCAAAGCAGGAATGCTCGAGTTAAAGAGGAAAATTCAGGAATTATTTTGCGTCCGCCATATTTTGACATGAACCTAGGCGACAATTTGTAATTAAGGATTTCAATCCCTAATGGTACCAAATTCTCTACCCTTAACTGTCCGTAAAGTACACAATACTCTGATATTATATTAAAGCATTTTAATGTGAAAAAGGGTTGCCCACGAGAAATTTTCAGAAAGTTTATTAATTAAGCAGTAGTTAATTAACAAAGATTGCATTGAAGTCTATGGGGAAAAGCGTTTTTTCGAAATAAAAATTCAAATAATTTGAATATCACTAAATCCTGTGGTGGAAAGATGCATTGAAATATTATGAATAGAATGATAATTAAAAACAATTTTTTTACCAGCTAATTTTTTTTTTTCATTGATTTTTTTTCATTAATTAAAAAAGGGGAGATAACTCTTACCAAAATTCAAGGTCATGAATTAGGACACATCCCACTAAACACACTTATAGTAATAAATGGGAAGTATGTCTAAATAAACTGAGTATTCAATGCCTACATATATGTTATGTCTTCAATTTCATTGAATTTCTTCCTATTAGGGATTGAAGACCTTAAGGTCTTCCGTTTCAGACGGAAGACCTCATAGAGATTGTACTGTTTCTTTTTAAGGTCTTCCGTTTCAGACGGAAGGCCTTATAGTGATTCTACTGTTTCTTTTTATTATTTTTTTTTCCCCTTTTGAAATTTCTTTTCTTGACGATTTCTCAGAGATGACTGGACAGATTCTCATGAAATTTTCAGGGATGATAGAGAATTAAAATATCTTTCAAATGTTGATTTCAGTTTTTCAGAATTCACTTCCGGTCGTCAGATATGTCCGATTTCCGTTTCTTCAAAAAATATTTTGTCCGAATCATATCTCAGAAACAGTAAGAGATTAAGACACCATACTTATATGAGTAATAGATCTTGATAAGTAGGCAAGTTTAAATGGGTTAAGATTGTCCGCCGCCACTTCCGGTCACTAATTTTTTAGATTTTTTTTTCCCATAAATATTTTTTTTTAAAAAATTTTTTAAATGATTTTTAATATGTTATTCAGACTAAAAGTTACAGAAGTCAAATATCTTTTAAAATTTATTCCGTCGCGTGATTTTCCGGGCCCCAAAATGGAAGTTATCATAGCTAGATTTAAAAAGGGGGAAAAATTAAAACCCAAAATTATTGGTATAGATCTTGATGATAGGTATGGTAGATGTCCGCCGTCACTTCCGGTCGTCAAGGAATGAAAAAAACCGAAATTTTTAACTTTCTTTTTGAAACTGTTTTGCTTTTCCCTTATAGCATCTTATTTGGTTTTTTTAAATTTTAGTCCACGGAAACAAAAAAAAAAAAACTTCCCGGGTTTTAAAAAGGGCTAAAAATTGAAAATTTCTTTTTCCCATTTTTGTTGTAGTTTTGTTAGTTTTTCAGCTGCGTTCACCGTTGTTACGTTTCACCGTTTGCTCTTCTTTGTTTTTTCA